>NC_081342.1:73586821-73660570 GCF_029784015.1 Lycium ferocissimum | reverse complement strand
GAATTCAAATACATTTTATAAATAACTCTCCGAGTTTAAATCAAACAAGTACATTTTCGCTAGGTATAAATATGATAAAAAGGAAAAATTCCATTTCGTCCGTACTCTTAAAAGCGGAATTAGCGAAGGCCTCCCCCTTTTGAGTTATTTTCAATTATGTTTAAAACGTTATGTATCACGCAATTCGGAACTAAATTCTTTCATATAAATTATTATTTTTACAAGTTCTATTTTTGATAACTTTACTACATTTTTTTCCTCTAAAACTTTAGCAATATTTATAAGTTATTTCCAAACATTTAAGAATACTATATTTATGCTTAGCCTAATTAAGTTTAAGTCCGGTCGGTTAACCATTATTAATGGAACTTAGAGGATGCCTAATACCTTCCCTCTAGGTTAGTTGAACCCGTACCTAGAATCTCAAGTTTCGCAGACTTTTAAAGTTAACTCTAGAATGACTTTAATAAATTTTAGGTGCCCTAATTCACCGTAAATAATTAGGTGGCGACTCCTGTACTTTAAATAACCCCGGAATTATCGGGATGTGGTAAACTATTTTGACTCCGGTTAAAATAGGGTATAGCAACACGTTACTTGGTGGGTCATGAAATAGAAATTAGGGATCACCTCAGCTTTTCGTATGAGTTAGTCCATGAATCTTACCAATTTTTTCGAATGACTCTGTTTGGACCCAAACTTTCCTGGTTCATCTGAAACAACATAGTGTCCAATACACGTTGCTTTGTCATGACCGACGTCGCTTTTTTTTTTTTTTTTTTGGTATTACGGTCAAGAAGCAGGAATTTGGAATCTTATTAGCTTTTCGTGTGTGTTAGCCTATAGATCTTGCGAACTTTTTACGACCGACCCGTTTGAAACCACAAGCCATGTAGGTCCATCTTAAACAACATAGGAACTTATACTCGTTGTTTCGTCATGAAACACACCGCTTTTTTGGCATTTTTGGGTCATGAAAAAAGAATTCTGAATCTCATTATATTTTCGTATGTGTTAACCCATGGATCTTGCGGCTTTTTTTCGACCGACTCCATTTGGACCCAAACTTGGTTGGACCATCCGAAACGGCTTGGTGACCAATACGCATTGCTGCATCATGACTGACGCCATTTAGAAGTCACGAAATAGTCCGACGTCGCTTTTTTTGGTATTTCAGGGCCACGAAATAGGAAATTCGAATCTCATTAGCTTTTCGTGTGTGTTAGCCCATGGATCTAGCAGATTTTTTTCGATCGGCTCCGTTTGGATCCAAAATTGGTGGGTCCATCTTAAATGGCCTGGGGACTAATACTCGTTGTTCCATCATAACACACTGCTTTTTGGCATTTTGAGGTCATGAAACAAAAATTTGGAATCTCTTAAGCTTTTCATGTGTGTGAGCCCATGGATCTTGCTGCTTTTTTTTCCGACCAACTCCATTTGGACCCAAACTTGGTTGGGCTATCTAAAACGGTTTGGCGACCAATATGCATTTCTGCATCATGACTGACGCCAGTTAGAAGTCATGAAATAGTAATTCAAGATCACTTCAGTTTTTCGTATGTGTTAGCCCATGAATCTGGCGGAATTTTTTCTAGCTACTCTGTTTGGACCCAAACTTTGTGGGTCTATCTTAAACGATCTAGGGACCAATACTCGTTACTTCATCATGACACACGTTACTTGGTGGATCATGAAATAGGATTTCGGGATCACCTTAGCTTTTATATGTGTTAGTCCATGGATCTTGCCAAAAAATTTTGATCGACTCTATTTGGACTCAAACTTGCCTGGTCCATCTGAAACGGCCTGGTACCAATACTCGTTGCTTCTTCACGACTGACATCGTTTTTTTTTATATTGTAGGTCATCAAACAGGAATTTGAAATCTTATTAGCTTTAGCCTATGGATCTTGCGAACTTTTTACGACCGACCCATTTGGACCAACAGTTTGTGGGTCCATCTTAAATGGCATGGGAACTAATACTCGTTTCATCATGACACACATCACTTTTTTGGAGTTTTGGGTCATGAAATAAGAATTTTGAATCTCATTAGCTTTTCGTGTGTGCTAGCCCATGAATCTTGCGGCTTTTGTCGACCGACTCCATTTGGACCCAAACTTGATTGGACCATCCGAAATGGCTTGGTGAGCAATATGCATTACAGGTCCATCTTAAATGGTCTGGAGACCAATACTCGTTGCTTCATCATGACGGAGGCTGCTTTTTGGGCGTTTTTGGGTCACAAAATAGTCACAGTTTTTCTGGATTCGGCCGACAAACTCCGATTGACTTGAAAGCTGGCATGCCCATCACAAATGGCCTAGTGACTGAAAAACATTGCTTTGTAATGACTAACATCGCTTCTTTTGGGCGTTTCAAGGTCTTGAAACATTGCCCCCGCTATTATTTTATTCTAAGGTTCCCATAAACTTATAAGGCTATTAGAATGTTTTGACTGATGCAAGCTTAGAGTAGCAAGGTATAATACAATTAAAGGACGTGTCCAAAGACTCCTTTTAAACTTTAACCATATATTGTCCAAACAGGTTAAAATCACTTCGATTTCCACATTTCAAAAGTATGTTTTCAAGTTCATATCCATCACTTGCAGGATACACAATATTCAATCATAACCAGTAGCATCATCTAATACTAGTTAACATCAAGAGAAGAGCACCATATTGCATCTAAATCTGGCCTTCTGATTTAGCTGAGCAACAAACATAAGCATGGCCTTAGGAAAAGCCTTTGTTATTGACAGTTAGGATCTACCCTCAAAGTATAAATCCCATTAAATTCCAAGAAACCATATGTCGATGTAGCAAAGAGAATACATAAAATCAGATGAGCAATCTATAACTTTTATGCCTGCAGGTTCTGACAGACAGACCAAGAGACCTCCCCAGTAGCTTGTGTCGTGTATCAGCGTGATTGGTAAGCTCCATCTCATCCGGAGTTATCAAGTTCAGATTTTGGAGTCTTTTTTGTATATACAGACAGATGGGCGAGCAGGCTGGGGCCCTGTCCCGGCCACAGTACAGTTATGTTCTCTCTAGAGGCCTATAGACGAGTCCTGTATATTATGTATATCAGTATGGCGGCCTTGTTGGCCCTTGTATATGTTCATTTTGGTTTTGTTGTTTGTAGATACTCATGATGGCCTTGTCGGTCCGCATAGTTGTATGTATATATATAGAGAGAGAGAGAGAGAGAAAATGGCCAAACGAGCCCCCAACGTTTGATCGAAATCCCAACTACACACCAAACCTTTACGGGGGGTCCTATTACCCCTTGAGTATTTTAAAAGTGGAATATCTTGCTCCCTAAATGTTGAGGTGGCAAAGAGAGTAAGAGACAAAAATAGATTATTAAAACTTTATTTTTGTAAGTATTTTTATTTAATTTTTTGATTTTAAATATTTTCTCTTCTTTCTTCTTCTATTCAACAAGTCATCGGATTTTGGTTGCCGGAAAAATTTCCATGGGCAAACTCCATTTTTTCTCATAAAGCAAATAAGATCAAAACAAGAAAATTCAGGATCATATTCAGAAAAGATCAAAATCATCAGAAATCAAAATCCAAGAAAACAGGATACGGGAGTTCACATTTTTCTTGGGGATTGGGGATTTTTCTTTCCAGGTTTTGTGCATTTTTTAGAACAACAAATGGGATGAACATTGAGGAAAAAGGAGGACACGGGATTTGAACGATCCATCAATCTAAATGCCAACATTAAACAAAATAGGAATCAAATCAAGAATTTAGCTAGATAAGAAAACTTCATATCATGAAAACCCAAAAACAAACTTGCAAATTTGAGTGTCACGACCCAACCCCGTAGGCCATGACTAGTGCCCGATCTGGGCACCCAAACACATCTATCAAACGCTATCTCAAATTATATCAACGCATTCAAGTATATAACAGAAGCCGACAAGGCTGTATTCCAAGTTTCAGAGTTTCCTTTGTTTTACCGACTATCCAAAATAACCTCGCGCGCGTAAAATACCAACAAGGCCACACAGGGCCACCAACACAACATATATATACATATGCGGACCGGCCGCCGCGGCGAATGGGATCGCCCAAACACAACGTACACAAACACAACCGTACAAAAGTAGGCACAACCCACAACCATGTCCACGAGACCTCTCGCGGACGACAGTAATCATATGACGGGACGGTGGCCCCGCCGTGCCTATGAACAAATATACATAATGCAACGGACGAATATATACCAAAAATATAAGCTCGAAAAGTGAGCACTCCAAATAAAGAAGAAGGTGTCCTAAACCGGTGGATCACCAAACCGTGCGTCCGTACCGCGGGCATGAAACGCGCCCCCCCGGAAAGAAATGGGCCGTACGAAATATGTACTGAGTATGCAAAGCAGAAAATGTAATGAACAATCTGAGATCAAATCGAAATAGAGGTACAGAAAGTAAATGCGTTTCCAAAATATCAAAATGTTACTTCAAAATATAAGTCATGCATAGGGCACAGGAAATATGGTCGCCCGCCTGTCGATGGCGCCATAACACAAAGCATAACACCGTAAAGTTTCAAATCTCCGAATCCCCGTCACACATCACAACACAGCATAACGCCAAACATAAGTGAAACCCGGCCCTCGGGCGAGGAGCTCGGTGAACCATAATCACAGCATAACACCGGAATGTATCATAATGCGCACGACAACAGAACCGGCCCGGGAACCGGCGAACGATATCATAATAGGCACGAGCGGAGTAGTGAGTAATCATATGCATAAAATCATTATCATAAATCCAAAAGATAAGTAAAATAGTCATATTCGAAATCGGAACCATAATAATTACTTTTTGTTTCAAAGTTATCGAATTCACATAAAAGGGCGTCGCGAGACCCACGGACGAGTATAGACCCGAACTGAGCCCGCCTATGAAAAACATACTCATTCTATATCATACAAACTCCTACGAAAGTTTCAAAGCATTCCGAGCTTTTCTGAGAAAGTTATGGGCGCTTGTAGTTTTAGAATCGTTAAAGAATAATTTCTTTCCAAAAAATATTCAGCTTTTACATAACCTTTGCAACTTGTGAATTCCAAGGATATAAGGATCAAAGTTATGGCATATTAGCACAAGAATACCAAGGGAACAAATGTGAATCATAGACAAGCTCGGATTGCGAGAATAGAGTTTCCTAAAGGCTCGTATCATAGCCTACTTTAACTAAGGCATGCCAAAAAGAAAGGTTTCTTCACATACCTCAAACGCTCTCCAAAATGATCCAAACTCAAGCTAATCCAAATTATGATTCGGGCTGCCCACGATCTAAAAATAAGCCATAAAATGCCAAACATTAGCTAATGACTTTTAGGCCTTAAATTCCAAATTCGCCCTTAATTCTACAGAAATTTGGGCAGCATTTCCCCTGTAAATAGGCTACCCCGAGAATTCAACTCGGCCAAAATAATCAACAACAACAACAATAACCAACCTAGCAACATCAACAACCAATCCGGAAAGCAATACAACAACAATAGCTTTCTTTTCCATTATTCAACAACTTACATAAATCCAATTCGACGACTTACCTTCAAGCCACAATCGACGCTTATACATTCACATACTAACCCGAACCCCTACCAACAATATTTAAGGACATTCTAAGCAATTCATACAACATTTCCAACAATCCAAATTTTTCTCCAATTCAAATTCGAAAACAAAATTTAAACCGAGAGCGACCACTTTAATTTTTTTCTTCATTTTCAAATCATGATTTGTATCCACAATTTACATTCTAACAATGCTATCTCATCGATATACCAATTACATTAAATATACAATAACCTCCAAAAACAGTCCGCAACCTTAACAACATCATTTTGAGTCAACAAACATTCATTTCCAACATAAGATTCATAGCGACGACGATTAGAACATTAAGCGACGTTCATTCGTTCATTGCCATATAATGTGACCCATTTCGATCAACACTAAACAAATACATATATGGATGATTCTCAATTGTTCTTCACCTTACAATGATCATAATCAACTAACTAAGCATTAATTCATGATTTCAATCACAACACAACAACACCCATTTACACGGCTAGCTCCTCAAGCACACAACCCACTTCCAATACACTATTTCATGATATTCATCCATATTAACATACTACAATAAGCATAAAACATTTATAACCCATAAAACAAGAGAAATTCTTACCTTTCTCCTTTACTCCACAATAGGCTAGGGTTTCCAAAAGATGAAAAATTAATAGGTTGATCGCTCCAACGATGTTTCCACTCTACTTAGGGACCTCAAAATAATGGGTTAACACCAAGAAATTAATTTTTGAAGGCTTGGAAGGGGAGGTGATTTTTTTTGGGGTTGAGGCCGTGAGCCTCCTTTGGAGAGGTCTTCAACTTTCTTTTTTTTTTGTCTAAGTGTGAAATGAGAGAAAAAGAACTAATGGTCATCTTTATCTAGTGCAAGACTTGGTCAAGGTCCCTTGGCCCACATTAATGTGTTGTCCCAATTAAAATTGAACACCATTTGTGTGGGCCAACCATGGAAATTTTGGATGATTTTCATCTTCCAATTTTTATCACTTTTGGCCCCAAATTTTCCTAATTGTTCCATATCAATAAATTCACGCACAACTAATATCTCAAAATAAAATCAAAGGTCAAGAATCTCAACTTTGCATCTCGAAATAGTTTTGTCCTTAACTTATCATAATTAATCCAGATTGCTCCAATGCACAAAATTACGGGTTCTAACATTGAGTAACACTAGACGAAACTCTACACTAATTGCTATGAAAAAAATCAGATCTTGAAGTAAGGAAGGACATTGTAACATGCTCTAAAGAAGCACAGGTGGAAGAGAAAGGAAAGAAAAAGAAATTTAAAAAGTGGAATAATCCGGCGACCTCCACCATTTTCCTTTTCAACTCCGGCGATTTTCTTTTTTTAATTAAAGCTAGTGCAAAGTTTTCTTCTTTCTGGGTAAGAAGAATTTCATACTAATCTTTGGTTTTCAATGAACCAATACTTTGTTGATTTTTGGTAGCCTTTGAATGATGGGTTTCTATTTTTTCTTCAATTTGGAGCTCTGAAATTGAGAAGAATTAGGGAAAAATTAATAAAAACGGATTTAAATGAAAAATACACGTGTTAAATCTTTGGTTGGCGCGTGTATTTCAGTGCATACTTCAAATCTGGGTATTCAGGGAGCAAGCTCATTTGGCCATTTTCTATATATATGGGATGCTCCCCTTTTAGTTGAGATAGCCGTTACCAACAGATGATTCTGAGTACGGCCTTGTTAGCCTAGATTGGTATTGTTTGCTTTGCAAGTTGGCCTTGTCGGCCTAGATTGTTGATTGTATTCAGGTTTCATAAGTCAGAGAGTGGCACGCTCGGGGTCAAGTAAGGCACTGGGTGATAACACGCCTCCCCAAGTTTGGGACGTGATAGAAGAAACAAAGAATATATTGATACTTAGGTAAAACTGATTAATTTTTCGATACAAATACTAAATAATTTATAAACTTATTTTGATCCAATATTAGATAAGCAAACTTCAAATGGTATAGAATTGGGCTTTCACATTTGAAGTTAACATGCAAAACCCAGAACAAAATTAAGATTTAGGTTTAATAGACGGCATCTTAAAGGCCTACTTTAATTCACAGAAGAATTGTTCTTTTCCAGACACAGTGCTAGTCCAAGAAATCATATGACATGCTCAAGTTATACAATTACAGAGACAAGATTGACAACAAAGAAATTAAACAAAACTTCAAAGTAAAAATGATCTACAAGATGTGCACTTTAATGTTCACTATCAGTTCGACCACTTCAAAACTGATCATGAGATCCTGGAATCACAAGAATAATCTGTTTACAATTCAAACTCATCACCAAACTTTAACGCCTCAGAGGCAGCCTCTTCCTCTTCATCATCAATCATAAAGTACGGATTGTGTACCTCAGGCCTAAATTTATATCCAGTAAACAAATAAAAAGCCAGAGTTGCTACTTCCCCTGCCACTACACTAGTCCAAAGATACCTATACGATGTAATCGTCTCCAATGCATAAACCACAACCCTCGTAAAATAAATATAGCATATCACCACGACATAGTACTGCCTAAAAAGCGTCAATTTCATCAAATTCACAGCAGCTTTCCCATCAGATTTAGCAGCCTCGCGCAAATTCTTAATCGACCAAACAATAGGGAAAAGAACCGCGCAACAACAAATCACGTCAACGAGCAAAAACACCTGTTTCCACGTCACCCATTCATCTCCGTAAGGTCCATTCTCATCAATCACAATTTGCGCTATATTTGCTACAACTTGAAGTGGTATCACAATCATTAAAACTTTCTTTTCCTTATCCTGCAAATAAGGTTTGAGAAATGACCAACCGGTCCCTATCAACACGATCAACGTGAACAACATAATCCCTTTCAAAAAACTGAAAATATAGAACAGAACATCCCATCCATGAGCACTACCCGTTCGCTTGATATAAGATTTATCCTCTGCCTCGCACAGCAAATTCAGGGCTTTCAATATGATAACCGCGAGCATGAAGAAATGTATCGCGTGAATTGTTAATCGCTTCTTAAACAACACAAATATCCAAAAAATGGCTAAGCAGAAATAAACAAGCGAAAAGATGAAATAAATCCTAGGCAAAATAGCCTTGCCAGCAGAGAGATAGTCTCTATTTCCTGATTTGGCATCAAGATTATACATGGCGGATCGAACGGTCATGGTAACTTTTAACTGTGGACAACAATTAGCAAACACAAGAGAGTACTGGTCAGCATCCGTTTCGACAAAAAGTGTGTCGAAAGAGGAATTTTCACGAAGTTTATCGAACGTGTAGACTAGCTTGACAACATCAGATTGGAGTGCACACGTGATTTCGGCATCCTCAATTTGTTCAAGAACATGCATCCACGTGTCGCGAGTACAGAGAAAAAAACCAACTTTGGAGAGATCAAGGTTTGCAGGGTTGCTAGGGACACCAAGGGAGATTTTTGAAACATTGAGTTCTAACCTGCCACGATGTGTGAAGCCGAATTCGTCGAATGGTATAATCGGACGATCATCAGAACGAACCTCGGACGATCTGATTTCACCAAGAGAACATGAATAAAAAAGTGACGTGACAAATAAAAGAAATAAGAGAAGGGAGAAATTGGGAAGCGACATTTTTGGATCAGACTATATAAGCAAAGGTTCGTTTTTTTCTTGATATTTACATACTGGTTTTGTTTGTTTATTTGTGTAGTGTACGTTAAGAAAGAGAAGAGACACAATGTACTTCTCCTTCAAGATTTGAGAAAGGAAACTCTGTAAGGAAATAGAGATGCTATAAAAGGAAATGAGACGAAATCTGTCGAGGAATTTGCAGAATTGGGCAATGCGGTTATGTTTGGTTTAGTTAGTTGAGCGTCTGAGGAGAAAAAATATTTTTATTTTCCAAGTGCGTCACCCGTTCAAATTCCACGGTCAAGAGGGGAATTGTATTAGTAGCTATGGATGACAAATTAGAATTTCCAACACACCTTTTATTGCACTCTTTTCCTTTTTAGAATGATCCTAAAAGTTTTGCAACCTTTTATTTTCAAAATTGGAAAAGAACAAAAGTGGTGACCATATGTAGTAGCGGCGAACTGGCAGTTTGGGTTGAATTTGGACAGATCAAATGTAGTCCTATAAATAGAAGTATCGAAATTCATGTTTGATACACTTAGAAAATAATAAAACAGCTCTCTCTTGCTCTCAATATTACTATATTCTTGTCATCTTTGTAATATTGTTACTCTTTTACTTTTATGTTATACTCTCAACACTTGTGTATTTATTTATAGTTACAAGATGATCAGTACGAGTCAGATGAGATAATTACAAAAGAATAACAAAAGAAGTGTACATGTAACTACATAATTTACAACATATATACTTTCGTATGGTACGTATATTGGACTAGAATGCAAATAGATATGTGCTATACTAAATTTTCCCCATCGCATAATTGAGCAAGCTCATATCCACCTAATTAGCGCTGAGTTTAGGACAGACAGTTGAGCTGGGATTTGCAATGGTGCCTGCACAGATACAAAACGTATTTGTTAGTAACTTGGCAATCTTAATTTGAGTCCAAAGTCAAATTAAGTTTGGGAACTTACATATGTTCGCATAACAAGGTTGTGTGGACACAGGATCTTCTTCAAATGGAGGTGGTAATTGTCCGTAAATCATTTCACAACTCATATCTTCAAAATCTACATAGTCGAAGTTGAACAATATATGAATGATAGTTTTACACAAAAAAATAATCATGTTCCTGACACACAAATTAGTAGTACAATTCAAGCTGGGCACCTACTTGGATTCATTGTTAATGGAAGTCCAAATTCGTTTGTGAAGAAGTCTTGTGTTGGTATTTTGCACATGTTCACACACATTCCTACACAACCACTGTTCTCCAAATACCTTCCAGATAAAACAAAATACTTTTTGTCATATTAAAGTAGTTATAATAGTAAGTCCCAGAATTATTTTTGTTACATTAAAGTAGCTGAATTTTATTCAAGAGTATAACATAAAGTCACAAAAACTTTACCCCTTATAATCATGGGATGAATATCTTACCTGCATTTTTTTATGTGAACTCCACTTTTCTGCTTCACCCCACCAACCTCCACTTCCACAACCTATTGATGAAATGCACATAATTAAAGTTAGTCACGATAAGCTAGTAATTATAGAACTTCAAAATATAAACAGTAATGCTTTTTAATTATAGACAGTTTTCAAAACCAAATCTTAGAAAATCATGAGAGTGGTTTGATTAATGTATGTACCTCAGAAGGACCAACTAACCAGAAGAAGAAAGGCACAGTAATAGTGGCATTGAATTCTGCTGCCCACTTCGTTGGTGGAAACAATTTCCTAAACTGCAACATACATATGAATTAACCATACATTTTAGTCCCATCATGATTCATGAACCTTTCAAATTGTAAATGGAAATGAATAAATTACATGCCGGTTTAATCCCCCGAAAAAATATATAACGATTCAACTTTACAAAGATAATCCTTTTTTTTTCCCTGAAAATTATAGATGAGATGAAACTTCTTTAAAGTCGATATTTTCCTTTTTTTTTTTTTTTTTTTTAAATTGCACTTTTGCATTTACACTTCCTATGTTTTTATTCCTCGTCATCATGCCCAAATATTTGGAAAATTAAATCAAGAAGCTATAATACATGACATTATACTTTTGCACGCTATTATCATAAACAATCAATCAATTACCTCTCAGTTCTAAGCCAATTAAAGTTTTGTTGGATGTGCGAACAAAGTCTCGTTTCATAGCTAGAAGGAAAAATAAGCTATGTATATATAATGATATTCTTAAGCCTTTTACGGAAAACCATATAGACCTGAATCAAAGCCGACAATATCACATTAGATTAAAATATTTAATTGTTTTAGCCCAACAAATTTGTCATAAACCTATTACTATATATTTTAGGAAATCAACTACCATTACTTCGGAAAGCACTAAATGGTCAAAAATGTTAAAATAAAATAAAAAAAGAATTTTTTACACTTTCTTTTAGTAAGACGGCAGAAGTATTCCAGTAAACTAAGCAATATGCCAATATTTTGAAACCTATACATATTGATTAGAATTTATAACCAATCAATCAATTACGTCTCATTCTAAACCGATCAGAATTTGTTATATGAACCTATTACATTCAACCCTAGACAAATCACAGCCTGCATCATATATACAGTACTAGTGCTATATATAGTTAATTATAATCCTATAGATAAAATTAGTACTACTATATACCGATATTGTGAAGACTTCATGGCCCAATGGATAAGGCGCTGGTCTACGAAACCAGAGATTCTGGGTTCGATCCCCAGTGAAGTCTGTGTGTTAGTTATATTTTGCACACTTCAATGTTGTAGCCTAGGGCCTTTCCAAGACCCTACTAACACCATATTGCACTGGACTGCCCTGCTTGTCTATTTCTCCAATATATAAACCTCTATGATTTTGGGACTGCTGGAGTAATATGTGTGACTTGTGAAACTAATTGGAAGAAGAAATGAAACTAGTACCTGAGCAGGAGCACCAGGAGGAAGCATAGACATGAGGACCTCACGAACCACTTGCTGCTGCTGAATTCTTGACCTCCCTTGCATTACTTTCCTCGACACGTCCACAAAACTATCGTAGTCATAATCAAACCAACCCTTCTTCTTCTCCATTTCATCATCAGGCCCTTTTTTACTCGCACCAAACTTCTCCATCTTGCGTGCGAAAAGTGTCATGAATCCCTTCTCAAACAGTCCATCATTGTACTTTGTCTTCTGTCCTAACGGTGCCGGTTCCCCTGATGGCTCCGCTATCCCACATCGGATAACGTTACCTTTCAGACATCGGCTTTGGCTTTGGCTTTGACGTTGAGAGTGATAATTAAAGGTGTGGTGATAATTGAGAGTTGGGCATGAATAAGGAAGAGTTTGGATACTGAGTAGCACCATGAATTTCACGTTATTAATCAGCTAGGTGATGCTCTTGGTTCAGTGTTAGCACTGATAGTCGATGCATATCGTGTGACTTCCACGGTCCAGACAATGCCCACGATTTCTTTTGTTGTTCCTTAATTCTTTCTTGCTTTTTCTGTTTTGCACAGAAAAAAAGTTCTGACCACACAAATGTGATCCCCCAAAGTGTTTGGTAGCCTCTCATTTCACACGATATTAGATTATTAAATGAATAAAGCTTCACTTTGTCAAACAGGGGATGTAGCTCAGATGGTAGAGCGCTCGCTTAGCATGCGAGAGGTACGGGGATCGATACCCCGCATCTCCACTTTTTTATTGTTTTTTCACTAAACAATTTCATCCAAATGATCTTGGTTGTGGATCCTATTGCAATGATGAGTTATTTCCTTTTTTACTCCAGCATCTCAGATCTATCTTTGTTTTAACATTTCGCAAAACGATTTCATCCCTAGAATGGATCCTTTTTCATCACAAGATGTTGCTATTTATTCCAAACTAGAGATTGGTCCATATTCTCAGAGTATCTTGAGCATAAGTTAATCGTTTGGCTTAGAAATATTGCGTTAGTATAAACTGCAAATTTGCGCGCATTAGCAACTTTTTTATTGTTTGGTCAAGCAAGACTTGTAAAGAAAATAAACGATAATAGCATCAGGAGTGAAAGAGAGGTGAATTAGATAACACGGAGGCAATTCTATATTCAAACTTTTAGGACGGATCAAGGATCATACATGTAGCAATGTAACAAGAGAAGTAGTAGTATAAATGTAAGTGTTTCGTAGAATAAGTTACGGTACAATTTCTTTAATCAGAAAGGGCACTGAAAACAAAACAAATATACTAGCTCATATGTAGTACCAGTAGCCTTTACTTTGGACTCACAAGTTCACAATCACCGTAACACCGTATCTGTAAGCACATATGTAATCATGTGTTCCTTTTGAGCCATGATCAGGTATTAAACAGAAAGTAATTTCAAAAGACAAAGTGAGAAAAGGCTAACATAGAAGTGTTAAACGAACGCAAGGGAATGCATTTGGCTAGTTGTTTGGCTTGTCAGGATAGCATTAATGCTAATAAGAGCATGGTATCAACCGTATCAAAGCAATCTCGTACGGCATCTAAAGATAAATGTTATATCATTTTCACTTGCTAACAGATAAATACAAAGAAACTCATGAAGCAGAGAGAATCCATTATAAACTCGAAGCCAGCTAGAGCTTCCAACTAGTATTTCAAGGTTTACGTTCATAACCTCCAAAATACTCTTGGCAGCATCATCACTACCCAAACAGTTTCTACATAAGAGAATTACTTGTCCAAATTTAACGTTGTTATAAAATTTGTTAACAGAAAGCCAACTGCGCATCACATAAGCTGAGAATCTTGATGCAGCATCAACTATCACATTAATACCAACTTCCAAGCAAAGATGGTCAGTGAACTTCAGCAAAAACAAAAATATACATTAGGATGCAATCAGGGACACCATTTAGACCTAAGAACCTAAATTGAACTTTGAACAGGACAAGCAACCACTGGGTACCATTCGGACTTTTTACTCAGTAGCTTCCAAGTGTTTAGCAGCATCAACTTCTTTCAACTTTTCCAGAGCAGATATACGTCCATTCAGAGATTCATAGAAGCCATTTGTCTGGATAAATGAAGAGGGTAAATAGCATGTCTACAAGGAAATATTTTAAACCCAGCTGGACGAGAAAACGGGTAGGTTGGAGCAAACTATGTCTAGCAAAATCCAGTAAGCTAAATGATGACACCATATGTTACAGTAAGCAGAGAGCTGTAGAAGAGTAAAGTCCAACAATTGATTTTTTTTTTTTTTTTTCCTCTTTTGGATCATACATACTGACAAATTCTTAATACGATGACAACGTTAAACGCCCACGTATCAAATTCAAGCTGAAATGATACTTCATTTACAGACCTAATGTACAAGTAAAGGGTAACACGAAAAATGAAAGAAACATGTGTAGTAGGTTTTAACTTCAGGACAGAGAAGGGCAAAATATGTTTAGAACCTAGAAACCATTTTATCAGCAATTTCATACACTGAAATCAGACACTAGTAGTTGTAAAAGAAATTCAAAAAAGGGATCCAACAAATGTGGTTTGTTCTCTCCATGCTCGCTTCATTTTTTTCTTCTAGAGTTCACTGCTACAACTAGCAACATTTGGTTTACCACCACCATCCTTCACCATACTACTACAAAGCCACTACTTACTGATCATACCTGCATCATGCAGTTACATACTATGAACTCTCAAAAGGTTCCAACAAAACAAGCAGTGGCGAAACTAGGATTTTTAATAAGGGGTGTCAAAATATAAAAAAATAAATATACGACGAAATTAAGGGGGTCAACACATGGTATATATACATAAAAAGTTCCTTTTAAGTATTTCCACGGTGTAATTTTTCGGCAAAGGGGTGTCGAGGATGCATATGGCTCCGCCACTGAAAACAAGGTTGAGGAGAATCTTTTTTATGGCTTAGCTTGCTTAAGATTCTAAATAATCTCTCAAGGAATCATGCTACTAAGCCATAAAAAAGATTCTCCTCAACCCCTCCCCTTCCCCTATACGAACATTCTTTAGGCTGATTACATTGAATTTGATAAGTGCATTGCTTATAAAGTATGTGGGCTTGCTTGTATGTCCAATAGATTTACCCTTATGGTATCACTGGAGACTTAAATTAAGACCTTTGCTTTAGAGCCCATATGACAATGGATAATTTTCACTTTTCTGGAATTTTATTACGGAATCATGCTTGGACATAGAATTGTTACAATTTTCCTGGAATAGAACTTTATTCCGGAATTCGAAAAACTCCAAATACCCGTTTTCACTCCAAATCACACACAAAAGTTCAACATTTTTCAAGTTGGGTTCGTGTCCAAACGCAATTCCAATTTCCAAATTACCATTTTTCTACTTTTTCCAAATTTCACATTTTTTGTGTCCAAATGCCCACTTAGTCTAATTAAGGAAGTGAAATGAGAAAGAAAGATAATTTTAATTGAAAGTGAAATAAAGCTGTTCAGAGATAGACTGATGGGCGTTATGGTAATGTTTGTGGAGAAGATAAAAACCACCCGCCGCAGCCACTGCGGCTCCAGTTAACAAGGACGCAAGTCGCAGCCTTAACACATAGCCCATTTTTCCAAATCCCTATTCCCAGGAGAATCTGTTGAGGTTGGGGTAAGGTTGTGAAATTATCAAGAGTTGGAGTGCCTTTGTGATATACTTTACCCTTTTTGCTAAACAAATTAGAATCAAGGACAAATAAATTGGTTGAGGTCATTTGAACTTTCACCCCTATTTTGTGTCGGTCTTTAATTTTTATCCTTCAAAATCGAACTTGCAATGCATTTGAAGGGTATACAGTGCAATTAATTCAATAGGTTATCCATCGAACTTGACACTGAATTTTCATTTTGGCATTAAAATCAATAGGCAGGGGCGGTGGCAGGAAGGGCCAAGGGGTTCATCCCTTTGGCGGAAAATTATACTGTTTATATATGGTTAAATTTTTTTTTTATGTATATATAGTAAACGTTAAACCTCTTTTAACTTCTTCGTGTGTTTACTTTTTCATATTTTGAACCCCTTTAGTGAAAATTCTGGCTCCACCACTATCAATAGAGATTTAAACTTAATGTGAGAAAAGGACCGATTGTTTTGCGTAAAATAAGAATATGTTGAGAGTTTTCCTGAGATTAATATGACCTCTTTAAGGTTAAATTTGTTAGTCATGTTCATGTGACGTATCGTGCGTTGTATTCTACTGCTTATCGTATGTCCACAACAATATCCTCAAATTATAAGATTTTGGACCTTTAGATCCACACCCAAGAAACATAGCTAAAGAATATTCAGTACTTTGCTTGCTACCTTGTGGTAAGAATTACATGATGGGCCTTGAAGATGCGGCCCATTACCTGAGCATGCGATGTTTTGTTGCACGGGCTGCTACAATGTGGACTTTGCTTACATCTAGTGCCGGTAGTTCTATGCCGGGTGTAAGAGCAAATTGTTGTTGCAGTTGCTAAGAAAAAAAAAAAAAAAAAAAAAAAAAAGGAAGCTTAAATTGGATCGAAAACTGCCAAATATGAAAAGTTCATTGGATCTTTTCAAAAGATTTCTACTATATAGAAGAGTGAGTTTTACTCACTCTTCGTCGTCCGTCGTGGGCCCCTCCCCATAAATAAAAAATTTTGACCCCCCACCCCCATAAACACCCCCATAAATTAAAAAAAAAAAATTACCCCCCCCCCCAAATATTAAATAGGCCCCAAAAAAAAAAAAAAAAAAAAAAAAAAATTTGGGTCCCCCTAAAAAGTGAAACCCATCACATCCAAACTCACTTTTTAAAAAAAAAAATTAGACCCATATTAACAAAATCAAGCAATATTAAAAAAAAAAAATGAATCCCGTATTAAAAAAAAATTGTGGGCCTCATATTAAACACCATGCGTATCAGTAGAAGAGTGAGTTTTACTCACTCTTCGTCGTCCGTCGTGGGCCCCTCCCCATAAATAAAAAATTTTGGCCCCCCACCCCCATAAACACCCCCATAAATTAAAAAAAAAAATTACCCCCCCCCCCAAATATTAAATAGGCCCACAAAAAAAAAAAAAAAAAAAATTTAGGTCCCCCTAAAAAAAAAACCCATCACATCCAAACTCATTTTGGAAAAAAAAATTAGACCCCATATTAACAAAATCAAGCAATATTAAAAAAAAAAAATGAATCCCGTATTAAAAAAAAATTGTGGGCCTCATATTAAACACCATGCGTATCAGTAGCAAACACTAATATAATAAAGTTTTAAATACGGAGCACAAACTACAATGTTATATTAATCGTGCTTTGAACATAGTATCCCATATTGACAAAATCAAGCAATATATATATATATATATAAAAAAAGAGTTAATCTCATATTAAAAAAATAAACAATGTCAAAAAAAAAAGTTCAGACTTTGTATTCTTAGCAAACACTAATATAATAAAGTTTTAGATACGGAGCACAATAAAATGAGTTAAACGAAAAATATTTACTAAAAAAAAAAAAAATGAATCCCGTATTAAAAAAAAAATAAACAATGTTAAAAAAAAAAATTGTGGGCCTCATATTAAACACCATGCGTAGGTGTTGTTTGTAGCAAACACTAATATAACAAAATTTTAAATACGAACACAAACTACAATGTTATATTAATCGTGCTTTGAACATAGTATCTCATATTGACAAAATCAAGCAATATATATATATATAAAAAGAGTTAATCTCATATTAAAAAAATAAACAATGTCAAAAAAAAAGTTCAGACTTTGTATTCTTAAGAAACACTAATATAATAAAGTTTTAGATACGGAGCACACGATAAAATGATTTAAACTAAAAATATTTAAAAAAAATTTAAAAATATAAGTTCTTCATGGCCCCATATTAAACACCAACCAGTATTAAAAAAAAAAAAAAAAAAAAAAAAAAAAAAAGTGGAACCCACCACATCCAAACTCTTCGGAAAAAAATGTGGGCCCCATATATATTAAACAACAACTAATATTAAAAAAAAAAATGAATCCCATATTGAAAAAACAAACAATGTTAAAAAAAAGTGCTTAGAAAATCAAACAATTAAATCAATAATGATGGATTCATTGCCACATGCGTATCAACCCATTAGTGGGAGCACATGAAATTATTATACAGCAACATACTTAAAATATTTATATATTAAAATAAGATAGAATTTAATTACTTTTTCATTTTTCCTTACTCTAATAAATGTGAAAAGAGATTAATGTCATAAAAGAAAAAATAATATTAAATAGAGATCAAATAATTAATAAGGTAAATTAGTGAAATTCTAATTCTAATTGACGTTTCCTTAAAAAACATGTAAAAAACAACATGACAAGTAAAATGAGTTAAACACAAAATATTTACTAAAAAATAAAAAATAGAAATTCTTCATTTAAATAGAAAATCAAATTTCTACTTCGTTTCATCTTAAACATATAAAATTAATATAATAATTTGAATTAGAATTATCCAAATCAAATTTTGATAAAAAAAATTATATGTATTACTTTACTATTACTACCGTATAGAAGAGCCGGTTTATAGAGGCAACATCGCCATCCGTATTCGGTCCTATTTTTTTACTTAAGAGTAAAAAAAAATCCTTTATATTACCAACTCTTCTAAAAAGTAGATAGAAATGCTTTATTATATTTATTATGTTTACTTAAATAAATATACTTAAAATATATATATTTAAAAAATAACATACAATTTAATTACTTTTTTTTATTTTTATTCTTACTCTAATAAATGTGAAAAGAGATTAATATCAAATAAAGATCAAATAATGAATAAGATAAATTAGTCAAATTATAATTCTAATTCGCGTTTCCTTAAAAAACCATGCAAAAGACAACATGACAAGTAAAATGAGTTAAACCGAGAATATTTACAAAAAATTAAAAAATAGCATTTCTTCGTTTAAATAAAAAATTAATTTCTACTTTGTTTCGTTTCAAACATGTAAAATTAATTTAATAATTTGAATTAGAATTATCCAAATCAAAATTTGATAAAAAATAATAAGTATTTTACACTTTTAAATTAATCGAATTAAAATTGAAAGTATCAACTGATGCTTAAATATTGCTATTATTTTATCTCAAAGAGAAGAAAATAGTTTTCTTTTAAACAAATCTTCTCTTTTAAAAAGTATTAATAAATTTTCGTAGCAAACACGAATAAAATAAAGTCTTAGATATGGAGCACAAACTACAATATTATATTAATCGTATTTTGAACATAGTATGTATGTGTATATATATATATATATATATACAACTACAACTACATAGATACACTATAATCCGAAATGTTGGGCCCGTGCGCAGCACGGGCATAGGCCATCTAGTAAATATATAAGGGAAAGTGAAAATTCATCAATAGAGAGAGAACAGAAATCACAAACAGGATAGGACAATAAATTATAAGTACTCTTTCGTTCACTTTATTTGTCTAGTATTCTAAAAATAAATTTTCACTTTTACTTGTTACTTTTAGCATATCAAAAGAAGACAATTTTTTTATTTTATTTTACCCATAGTATTAATTACTCACTTCAAATCTAATAAAATATATGCATCAATCAGAGCCGGCTCAACCTATAGGCCACATAGGCAATTTCCTAGGGCCCCACAATTATGAGGGCCCCACATTATTTTATATGTACTACTCCCTCTGTTTCAATTTATGTGAACTTATTTCCTTTTTAGTCCTTCCTAATTTGGAAACAAATTCACTTTATGAAATGATTTACAGCCACACAAATTTTCAAGACTTATTTTAAACCACAAGTTTCAAAAGTCTTCACTCTTTTTTAAATGTCGTGCCCAGTCAAATAGGTTCAAATAAATTGAAACAGGGGGAGTATTTTTTTATTATAAAAAAAATGTAAAAAAGGACAAAGAGGTGACCATTTGGGATTGAGAGAGAATAATCAAAGTTAGTGATAAAAAGATGGAAAGTACCATTCATAAAGGCAATATTTTAGAGACGCATGATTTCATGCAAAAAATGTAGCTCATACATCTTTTCTCTAATAAATTATTGTACTTTATATTTAACTTTTTAATTTTTTTTCACCACTTTTTAACTTTTCCTCAATACTCATCACTTATCAAACACAAGTTCTCATTGATTTTTTATTCTTCAATCTCCAACTAAACTCTTCAATCTTCATTCTCTATATATGCTCAAAATCAATTGATCAGACACTCTTTTAAGAGGGAAAAGAGCCGAAGATATACTTTGGATTTCTTTTTCAAGTTTTCAAGGACTGTGGATTTTGGAAGAGCGAAAATTATTTTAAAATCAAGTTATCCATCTCTTGAATCAGATTCTATCTTTCTATCTTTTATTAGTTTTCATACTTTTTTATTGATATTAACATTTCATCCGTATAAAGTGTCTTTTAAATTTTTTTATTAGAATTTAATTGGTATTTATGTTTCATCCGAAAGAAATTTCTCAAAATTGAAATTGATAAAGTCTTACCTAAGATCAATAATGCCTCAAGAAAAATTGAACATATTAGCTATATTGTCAATTGAAACAGAATTATTAGAAGATATTGATTATAAAAAAATTATTAGTAATTTTGCGTCTCAGAAAGCTAGAAAAATAAATTTCAGATAAATAAATATATATAATTTTTTTTAATTTCAGATAAATAAATATATATAATTTTTTTAATTCAGATAAATAAATATATATAATTTTTTTAAAAGTTAAGGCCCCTCATTAGAGTTTGGCCTTAGGCCTCCGATATAGTTGAGCCGCCTCTGGCATCAATTAATATGGATTCATTGGTAAATTATGTACTCCATTTATTATTTCTTAAATAGCGTGAATAGTCCAAAGTAGACGAGTAAAAGTGAACTGAGGGAATATTTATTTGGGATAATTGCAGTGACACTAAGACGTGTCACCTTTCACATGGCAGCTTGACTTCATTGCTACGAGCCAGCAAAGGTGTTGACATGAAGTAGCACTTTCTGCAAAAACAAAACAAGACAGTGAAAACTCCAGTAGAGCCCAACAGCCAACCACTTCAGGTTTTCCTATCTGGCTTTCTGTTTGATATCTGAGTCGTAATAAAATAATACTAGCACTACTACTGATTATATGGCTTTGTACTAGCCGTAACTTCCCACTATTGCTCATCAATTCTTGTTTTAATTCAAATAATATGCATATCGTTGAATTTTGTGGCTACCTTACCAAAAAAAGCTTAAAGAGTTGTTAGAATCATGGGCGGAGCCACCTTCGGTCAAGGGTGGTCAGGTGCACACTCTTCTTCGGAAAATTACGCGGTGTATATAAGTTAAATGTTAGCTACTATAAGTAGATATTTAATTTTGCACACCCTTAACACAAGTGAGAAGAAAATTTGCACACCCTTCGCCAAATTCCTAGCACCGCCACTGATTAGAATGGAACACTTTAATAATTAATGGGTTAAGTTAGTACATGAAACCAAAGGTGGACCTATATAGAAGGCACGGGGTTCACCGGACCCTAGAAATTAAGGGAAAATCTTGTATAAATATGTTTATATACCTTGAAAGACGAATATATATTCGATGAGACGCCTAAATACACAAAGCTTAGTTGGAGGCACTGGTTGAGTCTGCCACTTTTGTTCTTCTCGTGTTAGATAAAGTGGGTTTGATTCCAATATCTCGCAATACCTTAAATTTTTAGATATATTTCTTCTTTATAATTATGATGTCCGAGACAATTTGCGCGTAGTTCGATTAATTTCAAGGGATACTTGCCACCTTCAACCAACACAGGTACCGGATAACTCTAGCCCCTAAGGTTTGGGCAGATCAAAAGAATTTAAACCTATTATTGACCACTAGTTATAGTTTCAAACCTATAAAAAAAATGTTGCCTGTTTGAATTAGTCAAATGTGGACAGAGGGACAGCACATCCCCTTCAGAAACCGGCAAAAACCGCCCAGGGGCCAAGTCCAGCACAAGTCTTACTCTAACTAATATGCATTGGCTTCGACATTTGCAACTTCCAACAGCTAAGTTTCAACCTCAACGCATTCAATTTAATGCTTCCATTCATTTAAGACACTTCCAAAATTTCTTTTTATTGTTAATTTTTGCAAGAGGGGTAACGGTTGGTTTTGTTATGGGGCGTGAAGGCCTTGGGAATATAATGTTACGTTCTATGAATTCTTAATACAATCAGATTGGAGTTATGATCTTCTGTTAGTTGTCTTCATATACTGCATCAAATTATTAGATTCTTAAGTCCTCGTCATTGGGCAGTTTTTGAATTCATAGCAGAGGTACTGATATAGAAAACAGAGGTGGACAAAATAAGAAAAGAAACTTCATTTGTAAATCGATCACTTTCATGAGTTGACTTGCTCAGGCATTCATTAATATTGCTGCAATTAATAAACTGTTGCTCTTTGACTTCCTACTCTGCCTAGAATTGTCCACATGTTCATTTTTTGTCATAGTTGAGGAGGGAGAATAAGTGAGAAAAAGGAAATTATTGAAGTATGCGGCAAATTCATCTAAAAGCTTAAATTAGAAGAGAAAGGAAATGTTAATTACTCAATTATATTATGTCTCAACATGCTCCTCACTTGTGGACTTAGTTCTTTTTCATATGTGGACCAAATACATAGAAATACTTGTTTACTTCTTGGTTACTGGTGAGATTTGAATGCATCGTGATCATATGATGCCTGCTCTGATTTCATGTTTAAGCGTGTGATGATCTAAAAGCTTAAGCTGTTAAAAAAATACTTTAATTACTTAATTATATTATGTCTCAACATAATTTGCGTCTACTTCAACATCCATCACCTATTAGATAAGTAGAACCAAGTGTAGTTAACAATATGTAACTCCGATCTAATTAATATCATTATTCAATAGGAAACATAATGGAGAAGGTGACGAATGTTAATGGGAGAAATTACACTAGCATCACCATTCAAGAACTTTTTAGCAACTATAATATTAGCAGCTTCTGTAGGATGATAGGCATCCCAAAACACATATTTTCCTCTGTCATCACACATCACTGAGCTTGTATTTGCATTTTTCCCCTTGTAACAAACAAATGGCGGAAAATTTCCTCCACAACATGGCCCATCAGCATTCTCAAATCCTACAAATTTCACAAAACCAAAACGTTGTTAACAAATTAAATGGTCACCAAGCGCGTTTAGAATTTGAAATTTATGGGTTCCTGCAATGATCTCAAGTTAATAAAAAAGGCCAGTCCGGTGTACTAAGCTCCCGCTATGCGCGGGGTCGGAGATTTAGTTAATAGTATATAATAAAAAAAGGGTTCACAACTCAATATGAACATTTAGTGAATCTCTTAGTACAAATACATGATTTAGGCATAAGTTATTGGGTTCACGTGAATCCGATGCTTTAAGGCTAGATCAGACTCTGGACACCATCACTACCACTAGCTAATGGTATTGAATTGTCTCACCAACTTTTAGATGAGTCGATCACACTTCAACATGTTAATAGAGCAAGTAACAGGTTATGAGTTCGAGTGTCACGGCTATAATTAATTTCCACGTGCTCAGCTCTTAAAAAACAACCAAGCTCACACGTCATATTGAAAACATAATTTAGTAAATAAAGAGTATGTGTATTCTCTAACATTTTAACTTTTTAAATGAGATGATCACACAGTTCAAGGAAGGAAAAACTTACCGTGCTGTTTATGATTTAGTATGATCTCTCTGAAAACATCATATGAGTTTGCATATATGAAGATGGCTTTAGGTCCCATGTCTTTGTTCAATCGATCTAGCTCCACCTTGAGTTTCTTATTGTAGTTCCTGATTAATGTGTTTACCTCGATAGAGCATTTACCCTTGGATATTAGTCTGATGGCACGAATAAACGGAATGCACCCAAGAGGTCCTACACCAACTACTACAAATTTTCGAGCCCCCAATTTATGCAGTCGCTACAAAAAATAAAAAAGATGTTAATAAATTTTTGAGCCAAAGTTTGTGTGAAAGCATGTTATTATAGGTAAAATGTGAACTATAGGTTAAACTGTTTTTCAAATTTAGAAAGTTATTGTTCCCTCTGTCTCATTTTATGTGAAGATATAACTATTTAGAGAATCAAACGGTTTTTCTTTGAGTATGACTTTCTCAAACTTTTTTGTTAAATATTCTGAATCATTAGCTATAGATTCTTGTAGTATTTTTCAAGTGGTTTACATATATATATATATATATATATATATATATATATATATATATATATTACATCGAAAATCAAGTGTTTTGACTCTCCTACTCGGGACCCCTTCACATAACTTGGAACAGAGAATATTCTTTTTGGAATGGACTAAAACGAAAATGTTGCACATAAATTAAAACGGAGGGAGTAGTTACCAAAAGCAGGAACAAGAAGTAATGTGTATAGAGTACCTGAAGGTTCATAGTCATGTTAGAAACTAGAAAGTCTTGGAATGTGGTTGGAGAAACCTTTTCACTCAGAAAAGGGATAGATGGTTGGAAATAGTTAATAACATCGTTAGACCCAATTGTTACAGAAAACAATGCTTTCTTTAAGAATCTCTTTGCGTTTATCTCTCCCATTGCCTTCACTATGTATCTTCTGCTTTGCTCAAAATTACTGATCTGTTCACTTAATGGCACTCTTCCTATCTGCAACATGTGTTGTGAGTAATTAATCCATCAGGTTTTTTTATTTTGTATCATATGGCGGAGCCAGGATTTTCATCCAGGGGGTTCAAAAATTCCGAAAGGTAAATATACGAAGAAGTCAGGGGGTTCAACATCTACTATATATACATAATAAAATAATTTTAACTTTGAAAATACACTGTAATTTTTTACCGAGGGGGTTCAGAACCCCCTGGACATAAGCTGGCTCCGCCCCTATGACATCTAAATAATAATTACTGGTAACGTATAGTAAAGTTGAAATCAACGTGAAAAGTAGGACATTGTACCTGCTAGGACAAGTTCAAAATACATTAGTTATAGTGTCGGTGTACATACGTTAAATTTTAGACAAAAACGGAGAAAGAAATGGTACTAACAAAAAGAGTTCCGGTTGCATCCAATATTCCTGAAGCCCCTGAAGCATAGTTAATTCCAATATGCGTGGCATTTGACTCCACATTAGGTGCTAAATATGGCGGAGGAAATGAGTTACCTCCAAGAGCTTCACCTGAACCAAAAAAAAGAAAAAAAAGAAAAAAGAACATATACAGCCAAAAAAGAAGAAGATGATCCTAAAACTTTATCAAACAGGAAGAAAACTTATACCGTTGCAAAAGATTGTTTAGTGACCAACAAGGTACCTAATTGTCACACCCTTTTAGCTAAGATAACCAAATAACTTGCACAGAACTCCCTCCGTCCCAATTGAGACGATTCGGAGTACGACTGTCAAACTATCTAATTTTCAGTGTAAATAAGGATATTAAATCTTCAAAATATTAGATTAACTTTAAATATTTAAAAATTACATAAAAATATTGTAATTCACAATAATCACAATTCAGAATATTTAAAAGGCATATGAAAAAAATCTCGATGAAAAGATCCTATGTTTTAAGTTATATACAGCAGCAATGCAAAAAAATTATTTCTATGAGCAATTTTTAACATGTGATTGTAGGTCAGTTTCTTTTTTTATTAGGCTACCAATGGATTGATGCTTACCATAGAAATTTACATGCGATTACCTTATAAGTGACTTGATTTCGTAATATGTTTATGCCGTCGGTGCATAGTTATTACGTAAGATAATCAATTAACTTGCGCAACATAATACTTATGTTTTAAGTTATTTATATGTACTGTCGGTATGAAAAATTGGAAAAATTACCAACAATATCAGAAATGGTGCGACCATTGGTGAATCTTCCAGTGGGCTTGCCATGGGAAGGTTTAAAATCTATGCCATATGGAGGAGAGTCAGCTTTTGAGAACGTAAACAAGAAATTGTTGTTGCCAGCATCAACCAGGGAATCTCCGAACACAAATGTAGCAGCAGAAGAGGAACAAAAGGGCAATACATATAACATTTGGAAAATGAATATTATTGTCATAGTGAAACAGGGGAAAGTTGCAAGATCATGAAAGATGTACATTGTTTCTATGTTATTACTATTACAAGAACCATGAATTGTTAAATATCATGAACTATATGTACTTTGATGGGATATGAAATGGTAAAATGTCAGGCACTTTGCATGAGCTGCTAAAATAATTTAAATTGTACTACGACGTTTGAAATGGTCATTGTAATATTCAGAATTCGATATGTACTGAATTCCACCGTATTTTTCCAATTGGTGAGCTCAGATTGATACAGCAGTTAAGATGGTGTTCCAATAATATAATTTTATACATGTAAATGGAAATGAAATATTCTTCTAATTTCTGAGGCAGCAACGTCATACTAATTTTTCATTCTTCAAAAGAGAGAAATTTTGAAGAACAAGCTCCATGGTATTATATTAGCTTCATATGCCTCTAGCTAGTACGCTTAATTTTTTGCTAAATAAATTTGTGCAAATTAGAAAACATTTAAGTAGGAGTAATTGAGTATATATAAGCTCGCAATTCTCTAGCTGCTTATGATATCTCATAGCTTAGGCTTAAGGACATCGTAAAAGGCTACTCAATGTGAATTATTTCCTCTGCATACAAATTATTGTTAGTATATACTAACAAGTTTTATGGGCACATGTGAACACTAGACAATATATTATTGATTATAGTAGAAACTTGGAAACTTGTAGAAGACGACGTGTTGAAATTAAATTGATCCTAATAGCATAAAACTAAAATGAATATACACTGTTTACATAATTGACTATAACTATATTAGAGATTGATCAGGAGTAACTGATTGATCGATCTCTAACCCAACCCCGACGCCCCCCGCGCCCTCCCCCACCCCACCACAAAAAAAGCGAGGTTAGTCCAGTCCATAAAATGGATAAGAAAGTTTGAACATATGATAGCGACGGACAACTTTGTGAAACATCAAAAATCTATTATAATCTTATTTAATGACGAATTATAAAAAATAAAAAATAAAAAATCGATTAACGACGAGTTATGTAGCAAAAGATAAGCGATGAATTCGTGACTAATTGTTAATTATTACTCCCTTCGTCCCATAATAAGTGTCACCTTAGCAAAAAACGCGTATATTAAAAAAAACCAAATACTGATATGAAGTTCCAAATTACCCCTATATAATAAAAATAAATTATTTTTACCTTTTGATTAGAGCATGCACAAGAAGTAAACCTTTTGACATTGAGAATTCAACAATACCAAGTTACTATGTGGCTTTTGCAATCATCATTTAGATGTTACTTTATTGTCTAAGGTTAGAATTGGAAAAACTAGCCAATTTATGTCTTGGTTTCCTAAGGTGACACTTATTATGGGACAAATTTTTTTAGCTACGGTAACATTTATTATGGGACGGAGGGAGTACTATTTGGTGAGTTCTTCAAAAGGTGCATCAGCAGGCATTAATTACACACTGTGGACAATAGTTTCTACCAATAGTCTTTATTATTGCAGACCCCATGGGCATCAAAACATAACACTTCTCTAATCAGTGGAAATTCAACTCCCACATGTTGCACTCACAATTGAATGCTATAAACCCTGCACGATGGATGTATAATTTGCTATTCCATGATATATAAGAGGAGGGTGTGAATTTATGTTATGGAAGATACCAGTAAAGTTTTTAGCACCAAAAAGGGCAGGGTTATAATTTAATAATTAGGTCTATGTTTTTGCCATATTAATAAGTTCCGTTATACACAAGCAATGAATGACATGTGTTGTGTGTTAATTCCTAGTTAGTAATGCATTACATGCATTGTTATCTTCCATATGTCAATTCATTGGATTTAACTCGAGCATCCTATAGCTCAAGTCAGATCTTTCTTCTATTTTCTAGTGGCAAATTTTTAATTAATTTTCATAAATGTTTGCTTAATAATTTGGTCAATTATATTAGCTTTAAATTTGAAATGGTGAATTTTAAGTATGAAAAACATGTTCGAGGAGTATTCCAGTGAATAATGATTTCCGCATAAACGTTTTTTTAGTCAAATTCATGTTCAAGCAGAAATTTTTTTAACTTCTAAATAGTAGTCCCTCCGTTCACTTTTACTTGTCCACTTTGGACTATTATTAGCTATTTAAGAAATAATAAATGAAGTGCATAAATTATTAATGTACCCATATTATTTGGTGGATATTTTTATTGGATTTGAAAAATGATTTGAAGTGAGTAATTAATACTATGTGTAAAACAGGAAAAACAAAATTGTCTTCTCTTGTGCTAAAAGTGACAAGTAAAAGTGAAAATTCATTTTTAAAATACTGGGCAAGTAAAAGTGAACGGAGGGAGTACATTTATTTAATTTAACTTCAAGTACTTTATTTTTTCAAACTTCAACCAAATCATTGATTAGATTTCCAATTACTTTGATAGAATAAAATATTGTAAATTACACCTGTGACACAACGGCACTAAAGTTGCTTTCAGGAGCCAAACAAGTTGTCTAGCTACCTGCCATTATTAAAGGCTCGATAGATGATAATGAATGTAGAATTTGGTGAGATCCAGTTGGCTTTGTGCAGGAGTAAGAGCTTCTCACTTATGGGCTATGGCACGTAAAAGCAATAAATAGGACCCCTTCATTCAGCTTAATTCCCTCTTCACCACAAGGCTCTCCACAAGAAATAAGTGATTTAAAGAAGCTTTTGAGAATTAAAGAACAAGACTGCCTATGTTCTCCAATTTACGATCATGCAAATATTGTAGCAATAAGTGTCGTCATGTCTATTACATTATGATTTGTTAAGAATGCAAGTTTTAATTTCTTTTTATTATTTATAAATTTCGTGCGATCAAACAGGTTCACATAAAATGAATCAGAGGGACTATTATCTAGGAGCAAAAATAGAAATAATATATAAACGATCTTTGTGAAAAGTAGCATAAGAAAGTCATTTAAAATTTTGTTCTACTGTCATGTTATACAAGAAAGAAATTTAATATGTTTCAATAAGAGGTAGTCTGGCGCACGAAGCATACTGTGCACATGCAGGATGCAGGGTATGGGGAATTAAAGGTCGCACCCCAAGAGATGTAATGTAAACAATATATCTTAACGCAAGCTTCAATAATTGATCTCAAGGTTCAAATTCATGATGTATAGGTCATACTGAAAAAACTCTACCGTTACTCAAAGATTCCCCTCAAAGAAATCTAACTCAATATTTAGAAGAAAAAAAAAAGATCAAGTTATATAAGTAATTTTTATAAGAAGAAACAAAATGAAACTTTTCAAAGTCAACATGATGAAAAAGATATTATGGTACAATTATAAGGAGGATCGGGTCGGTGGTGATATTAAGGGGTTGGCTTTGTAGTTTGTGGGGGATGGCATCTCATGTGGATAGGGATACTCGCAATTAATACAAGCAGGTTTGGAGGTTTTTCCCCTTAGATAAATTTTCAGGCATTAATTATGGTTTCCCTAACTTTTGAGTGCTGTGGGAGGAGTTTCCGCAAAATTAAATTAAATTACAAAAGTCAAGATTACCCTTCTCTATTTTAAGTGATGATTGTGTCTTTAAATTTTGTGGCTTGTTAATAAAACTCTTGTATTTGTTAGGCAAATCATGGCATTATTTTCCTTTCTGTTGTCACGAAACCACTTCACATGCATTACCTTGCTCCAACAAGAGAAAAAAAACAATAGTACACTTTTAATTTAAGATCTTCCCAACAAATTAAAGACTAAAAATGGATAAAATTAGGATTAGAGTTCAAATCCATTGGCAGAGGTCTCTAAGTTACTATAAGTATTATATATACAAGATAAAAAATTACTTTTGATCTAATGTGAACGTATATATAGTGGATGTTGAATTCTTTTGACTTCTTCGTGTGTTTACTTTTTTATAGTTTGAATCTCGTTAGTGAAAATTCCGACTACGCCACTAATTACAACATCTAACTATTGAAATTCCTCCCATGCACTGTGTAGGTTAAATTGTTTTAATTTTCCCACTTCTATCCAGTGGTGGAGCTATAATCGGCGAAGAGCGGACCGTTGAACATTCTTATTCAAAATATTATTGTGTAAATATATCAAATATTAGTTCTTATACATATGTAGGAGTATTAAATATTACACAGCTCCTTTGCCAAATTTCTGACTTTGCTACTATTTCTACCTTTCCCTAGCACGAACCAGTCCCTCTAGAAAAGTTAATGACATAACTGATAAAAAAACACGTACGGGAAGAGACAAACTATGAAAATCCTTTCATCAGGGTCGGTTTTCTCAATTAAAGCCAAAATGATGCACACCTCTAGTTTAACGTAACACCAGCTATATTCTTCTAAAATATAAAAAAATTCATCGTATGTTTAGTCAATTGCTGTATTAATGCGGAAGATTGGCTGGGTAGTATCGTCCTAGATAGAATGCACCGAAAGTATTGTGTTCTTATTTTCTTTTCCTTCCTGTCAAAGCCTAAATATCTCCACCCTCCCCACTTTTTCCAAGAAAAAAAGATGGAGCAAAATAGTTTGTTTACTGCAAGCAAACTCATAGTGTAATTGCTGAAAATAAAATCTTATTGTTAGGCATCGAATGGGATCAGTAGTCTCAATTAACCTTTATATACGTTGTTTCCTAACAATAGCTTTATGCTTTATTCTCCAACTTGTCAAATGTCAAGTGTATACTATAATACATATTTCATGGTGATTTAGTGTTCCCTTAGTTAAAATGTGAGTATTTAGATGGATAAGCTAAGCTCATAAGTTAATCTTTATTACAGCTATTGGAATGAATTTTTCTAGAAACGCTTTACGTCAGTCCATCTAACTAACAAGATTCCAAGTTTCCAGCATGAATTTCTAAGTAGGAGTGTACGTATACAGTAACAATACTACAAAGAACTTAACCAGTTTAATAGACCAACACTTCATAATTACTCTTCAAGCTAATATATCAGACTTGCTATAAAGAGTACTTACATGTTCCTATAGGTCAACTTAACATGATAATAATCACGATATTTCGGATTCAAGCCTCAGAAATGGAGTCGGTCGTCATTGGTAGAGATCGCTTCACCTTCCAAGCGGGACTTCCAACACGAAACTATTAATTGGGGCCTCAAAGTGCATTAAAACACCAAAGGAAAACCAAATACTGTGTTAATATATAATATATATGCAAAAAATGTATATATTGTGAGTGCATAAATTAAAACTCTTTTAAAAGTATTAACGGTATATACAAGTTACCAATTAACAAGAATTGTCTCTCCTTTTTAAGCATTGATCTAAGGATGTGGTTATACCTGTCTTAGTGGTTGCATTTCTCATTACTTGCAGAAGATTGTAATTTTATTTACTCAGAGGTTCAACCACCACCAAACTTAGTTTTCTTAGTCCAGCAAACGTTTTTAATGTAACAATAAAAGTTCACTCTTCTGTTTACGTGTCTATATTTATCTATCCCTTCTTCTCCTCCCACCAGATTTTGAAATAGAGAACAAGCCAACCCCACACGTTATTCCTCCAATAAAATCAAACCCAAGAACATCGTGTCGTCATTTGTATATGTATTCCATTTTCCATAACCCTTTTTGTTATAATCTCTCAACACCCATCCTTCTTCGTCTTCATTTATAACGAACACGAAGAAAGTAAAATAATATTGCGTCATTAGCTGTTTTTCAACATCTAATGCCACTTGTAGCTTTGACATAGTTTTTGTGATATACCAAAGCAGGGGAAAAACACAATCTTCCCACCTCATTTCACTCTTTTAGACAAATCAATATGTCGATTATGGAAAAGGCCAAGTCAACATTCACAATGGCAGGCAGAATATTGAATGAAGTCATCAGCTTCCTCGTGTTCACAGTCCTCGACGTTCTTGATTTTTTGCTCTGTTACACTTACAAAGTAATCGATTTTATAGTCGAGGCAGAGTGGAAGCCTTGTTATTGCTCGTCGGCTAAACAAGCCATAACGAGCAATGGCACAATCTTGGTCTCCGAGTCCAAGATTATGTGTCTGACTGCTTCTTCCAGCTGCAAAAAACTGCAGCTAGAAGAAATATCAGACACACTCTACACGCGATCCTCGCTAGTGTCTGAAGTGTCAAAATCCACCGTGAACGAGCTCAAAAAGCTCAAATTGGAGAATGCCACAACTGTGAGAAAGGGAAATATGCGCTCCACTTTCACCGTAAACTCTACCATTGTGGAAATGCTGCAAGGCAAAATTGGTGGCCAAAAATCTCATCCTATTCCAAGATGGTCGGATTGTGATTGTAAAACTTGTAATTCTTGGAGCTCCTCTTGCAAAGATACACTTTTTGTCCATGTTGATGGTGCCAAAGGTATGACAATAAAACTACTCTTCTCTCTTACTCCTCCCATCCGAAATAAGTGTCGTTTTAGCCAAATCAGTTTGGTCCAGAGTCTGTCGCTTTAGAAAATCAAGAAAGTGTTAATTAATCTTTTTCCCCAAAATCTATTCTTACTATAATAAATGATGTAAAAAGTATTAGGAGAGATAAAAGATACTCCTCCTGTCCCAATTTATGTGGCACTTTTCGCTACCCGAGAATCAAACTGCATGAACTTTTACCAATATTTTAAGATGTATTTTTTCACCAAATTGATATGAGAAACGTTGCAACTTATAGTACTCTTCATGTAGTTTTCAAATATATAAATTTTTAATGTTAAAATATTGAGTTAATCTAAACTAATTTAGCTTAAAAATTTAGTTAAATTAACTATCGAAAAGTGAAAAGTGTCACATAAATTGGGACGGAGAGAGTAGTAATTTGAGGAAATATAACGAGAAATTTAGTTAGATAATCCTTATGATTAATGCTATTAAATTAGTGGTAGTACTCCTAGTATATACTTTTTTGTTTTTAGTTTAACGCCTTATATTTGTGTTACAAAAAAAATACAGAGAACGTGCAAGAAAATGTGATCTTCATACATGGGTTCATATCATCATCAGAATTTTGGACAGAGACTCTGTTTCCAAACTTTACAAAGGCTACAAAATCAAAGTATCGATTATTTGCGGTGGATCTGCTAGGATTTGGAAGAAGTCCAAAGCCAAATGAATCACTATACACCTTAAGGGAGCATCTAGACATGATTGAAAAATCAGTGTTAGAGCCATACAAGGTCAAATCTTTCCACATTGTGGCACATTCATTGGGCTGTATCTTGGCGCTGGCACTCGCTGTAAAACACCCTGGCTTAGTTAAATCCCTCACTTTACTTGCACCGGTAAGAAATGGTCCAAACTCGTCCTTGTACTATTTGAAGTGGTTCAATTTTTTTTATCCGTTACACTTTTGGTATTAACCGAGCTCCACAGGAAAGGTAAAAAGACCTATTTAGTGATATAGGTAGACTTCACATGACCAAATTCTTCGAGAAAAATCAAATTTCTCCTCAACTTTTGACTATAGTTTAAAATTACTTCTGGTTGGAGAAGGGGTTAGGACAAAATTGAGACACATTTTTGACGTGGGGGAAATTTGGGCCGGGAGCTAGAGAAGTCGATATCTGGTTAATGATTAAATAGTTTTAGCTCGAACCCATATTTGTATTAAGAAAAATCCCTAAATATCTACAAAATTTAAATTTAGAAGTGAGTTACTAACACATGATTTCACTTTAGAATTTAGAACTCATAGGCCCTATAATTGTTACCAATTACTCAATTTCTAATAGTACATGAGCAAAAATGATCTTTGTTTTCCTAATTATTGCCATGATAAAGTTCACGTCTGTCTTTATTAATTGATGTCATTTTTCCTTCTGATGACCTGAATGAAACAAAATGACAGCCATATTTTCCAACACCGAAGGGAGAACAAGCGACGCAGTATATGATGAGGAGAATAGCGCCAAGACGAGTATGGCCAGCGATTGCATTTGGAGCGTCGATAGCATGTTGGTATGAGCACGTTAGTCGAACAATTTGCCTACTCATCTGCAAGAACCATCGTTTGTGGGAATTTCTCACCAAACTCCTCACCAGAAACAGGTATGTGTGTGTGTGTGTGTGTTTATATTATGCTCATTTTTCCTACCAACACTAACTATATATTTTGTTCTCCCTTTGTCTTGTCAAAGTCTCTAAATGAATTAGGTTTGATTGTCCAAACTACCGTTAGAAATTTCATGTGTCGTTAATGTCCATGTCATTCCTTAGTATACGGCTATGGACCACAGGAGGAATTTAGCATTTGATGTCCGTTGCTAATACTAACTAGCAAAATTACTTGGAAGAGTGTTTAGGCTTTTTGAGGAAATTAACGACATGAGATTCTCTAAGAAAAATCACGCGAGCTTGACTTAAAATGAATATTATCATGCACACTACAATTTCCATAAAAGGTATCACTGTATTCTTACACCTTGTATGTAGCTTTATTTTTCTTTTCAACTATTAATATGGACTTCGTTTGCGCATCCAATAATTTCTTTCTAGAATGAAATTACACATGGTCCACCACCTTATATACTTATCTTGAAATTCACTATGTATTACCACATTTTTTTGAGTATTTATGTCACCAATGCCTACAATTTTTGCCGTGTGCTTCGATCTCCAAGCTTTGTGTGAAGGTAGTAAACATGGTCATATTATATTATTTGTTTTCAGTAAAGGACATCACTGTTAAGAATACATATATACATCTTATATGTAGCTTCTTTTTTCTTATCAGCTACCAATATATTATGACTTTATTTAAACAACCTAACACCAAATCTTTACATTAAATTAGGATGCAACACACAACGACCTCCTTCATAACTTTATCCATCACTGTAATAAATGTATAGGCCAAAAAAAATATGATATAATGGGGGTTGCTTAAACCAAATAATGCCCCCACCAACTGCATCTACTGCTCAACGCCCTTTTTCTGTTTTTGTTCTCCTCTTTTTTGGGCATGGCCACCCGTTTTACTTGGTCAAACATTTTATTATGTCATTCATGCCAGGTAGTTAGATTATTTAAGATTAGGATAAAGCAAAATTCGTCCTTTCTCAGATTTAATGGTAGATTTGTGCTTGGTCGTTTTAGCATTCATTCTCTGTGATGAATTAGTCCGTATAAATTGTCAGCCAAGTGGTTCTTGACCGTTGAACCAAATAATATCGTACCGGAGCGAAATTACAATTACATTGAAGTTGTTTGTACCATTTGAATTCGGCTCAATCCATTTTTTGTGATGGATTTGCACTGTCGGTGTAATTTTATTATAATAGGATAGTTACTTATTATTACCAACTAATTACCAACCAATGTTTCTTATTACTCCATCCGTCCGTGTCATACTTTTCTTTTCGGTATGTGTCAAAAAAAGTGTCTCTTTCCATATTTAGTAAGTTAACATTTCAACCATTCTACCTGTAAGTTTAAAATAGCAAGAATCAAAAGACATTTTAGTACATTACTCACATCTTTAATTTAAAAACACAAGATTAAAATGGTTCTTTTTATTTCTTAAACTAAAACACTTAAATTGGGATGAAGGGAGTAGAAAGTACCTGTAATTACCTGGGTAGATATCTTTTATATGCACAAGTATATAAAATTTGGATCCGGCTCCTCTTAATTTCTCTTCTCTCCATTTTTCCCAAGTTCTTGCTTGGATTAATGACACATATCATAGTCTAAAATTAATGGCCTAGATTTAATTAACTAAAGTAAAAAGTCTGATCACAGTTAGAATAATTAATTACTTCCAAATATTTGCTCCCAAAATATATTTTTACAATTCCACAATTCTAAATCTACATTGTATTTTTTCTAAATATATTAAAACTTTTCTTTCTTGGCATGAATAAATTTTTGTCATGAATCATTGTTATTTTTTGCTAATTTTTTTTCTATCCCTCAATATTGAAGCCTATCTCATAGGTATATACTCACCTTCTCATTCGAAGATCCAACCGATGAATTATGATGACATAATTAAAGAACTTTATAAAACAATATTTGCCAAATAAAAAATAAAAAGTCTGGCCTAACATATTTTTAGTAGTACGAGCAAATTAAATTTAAGCACTCAACTTTCTATTACCCTATCGCCTTACAGGAGTTGTGTCCCTTTCAAATTCAATTAGAAAAATAAATGTAAGGATAGACGTAAAAATATTTCAGGCATGGCAAAAGTTTACTCAAGGAAAGAAAAAAAAGTTTTTAATATATTTAGGAAAGATATACGGCAAATCTGGAATTATGAGATTGTAAAAATATATTTTGGGAGCAAATATATGAAAGTAATTAATTATTCTAACTATGGTTAGAGTTTTATTTTAGTTAGTTAAATCTAGACCATTAATTCTAGATCATAACATCTGTCATTAATCCAAGCAAGAACTTGGGAAAATGGAGAAAAGAGAAATGGAGAGGAGCCGGATTCATAAAATTTAGACTCTTTTTTGTTTCATCTATATTTGCAGACAGAAACCAAGTTAATTTTCTCCTATCATCATTTTTCTTTCGGATCTATTTTTAAGAAAAAAGAACCTTAATCAATCTCCATTTTTTCTATATCGTTTTTCGTTTACTTATGAACCAGTCTTTGGGGGCAACGAAAATATTCTCTTCTATGTGACCTATAGGTTACGGATTCGAGCAATTGAATCAATTGCACACCCTCATGATGTGCAACCTTTCCAATGATTGTTCTGGTTTTTTTATTCAAAAATGCAAGCAACAAGGTTGAAAGCATGAATGGAAGTTTGTCTCATAAACTTCATATTCACCACAGGGCTTTAAATAGCCGCATAAACAAAGTAGTAGACTTATTTGCTTTAAATAGTCACATAAACAGACTAGTAAATCAGGCTCCTCTTACAACTAAGAAACTGAATGTTCTAGTAAATCAAATATTAGATTGCTTTTGAATTACAACTAAATAACGATTTATTCTAAGAAACCTGTAGTAACAGACACAACATCCTTAACGATATATTCTACTTAAACACGAAATACTTCGTGCACCGAGTTACCTTTTTAAATTTATTGTTTACTTATATCATGAGAATGATCGATGTTAATTACCAACATGCAGGATAAGAACATACTTAGTAGAGGGATTCTGCTGCCACACACACAATGCAGCATGGCATACACTACACAACATCATTTGTGGTACTGCTGGAAAAATAGAAGGATACCTAGATATGGTGAAAAACCATTTAAAATGCGATGTCACGGTGTTTCACGGTGAAGACGACGAGCTTATACCTGTCGAATGCAGCTACAACGTACAGTCCAGAATTCCTCGTGCTCGTGTTAAGGTTGTCAAGAACAAAGATCATATCACCATCGTTGTAGGAAGACAACAAGCATTTGCTAGGGAACTTGAGGAAATTTGGAAAAATAATTCCACAAGTTGAAATATTCCACAAGTTAAAATTCCTCCTTTTCTTTCCACCATAAGTTAAAAATGCTATCCCATGAAGCAAAATTAATTTGGATATAATGAAGCTTTATTGGGCTAGTTTACAGTTCTTTTGTTATCATTTTTTTTTTTTTTTGGTTAATGGGACCACGAAGCTCGGATATTCTTGTACTAGTATTACCACAACTCTGTAATGGGATGGGAAAATGTTTTTCCTCTATAAAGAAGCGACCAAAGTACTATTGTTAATATCCACTTGTATTCCGTCTCCTATTTTGTAGATTGATTAATCTTTGGTCCATTAACTATGTTGTCTACTCACTTCATTCTTATAATAAAACCGTGGATTATTAGATAACTTTATGCTAAAAAAATTAATTTTGGTATAAAGAAATACTAAGTTTAATTTCTGTTGAACATAGACAAAGGGAAGAGAGGTGTACTCGGAGGCGAATGAAATAACAATCGGTTTCATCTGAATCCAGTACTCCCTTCCTGCAAAATTTAAGTGTCTAAGTTTGACTAAGCATGGAGTTTAAGAAATAAAGAGAGACTTTTGAATCTTGTGGTCCTAATTTAAAGATGTGTGTAATGTACTAAAATATCTTTTGAATGTTGTGGTTTTAATTTAAAGATGTGTGTAATCTTCTGAATCCAGTACTCCCTTCTCATGTTGAATGTTTGAATTGTCAACTTACTAAATATAGAAATAGACACTCTTTTAGGGACAACCCAAAAAGGAAAGTAATATACTTGAAATGGAACGGATGGAGTAATTTTTATGGAGAGCTAAAATTTATGTATAAAAATCCACTAGAATTTATTAACAAATAGTAGATGTGAACTAATGATTTTAAAAACATAATGGGTTCAATACTAAAAACCTTAAAAGATGGATTAGAACTTAAATTCTGGATCTATCCCAAGTATACTCCTTTCTTAAAGTTATTTCTACAATTATAAAGTAAAACTAGTAAATTTACCCACGCTTCGCCCGATTATAAAAAAAAATAGAGTATGGAAAATTATATTATGTTATAATTTTGATAAAAGGAAACTAATTACTACTCCCTTTGTCATAATTTATGTGGCACAATTCGAATTTCGAGAGTCAAACAGTTTAATTTTGACCGTGAACTCAGGCATGGAATCTTTAAATTTTTAAAATAAAATTTACATATTTGGTAACTACGTAAAAAGTACTACGTATAAGTCACAATAATTGAATATTCAAAATATTTAAAACATATATGAAAACATTACGGTCCAAAAAGGCTTGTTTGAATCTCGAAATTCGAAAGGTGGCACATAAATTGAGACGGGGGAAGTTATTAAATATTTCTTCGTTTTTCTACCATGACTATTACAATGGATTAATGACATATTAATTATAATTGATCTCTGCCAACATAAATCATGTGTCTGTCCAGCACAAGGCTCGTAGTCCTTCAAGATGGAAACCATATCAAGACAGCTGCCTCACTTCACCCCACATTATTTCATCCAACAGATAACTACTGAGGTCACGTTATAGCATCACCCATTTTGAAGAAGGATTTTTTTGGCTGAATTTCAATCGCTAGAGCATCAGTAGTGATTTAGTACATACTTCTTCTAATCCCTATTAGATGGTGTTTTAGCTTTTACATTTAGTTCAAGATAAATGATTGTTTACATAATCATGAAGATATTTGATGTACACATGATCTAATATTTTTCCATTGCAAAAATCCTATATGAATGATAAGTTGTATTATGAAGATATAAACATGCATATGGAGAATTATATTAATCAGTTTAAATTTAACTTGAACTCTATAAGATCTGATCATCGTACAAGTTACGTTTATGCTTTGTATAAATTTCAAACAACCAATGAAGGCAAAACACATCATAATGGAGCAAATAAAACTACAACGGACAATAAGTGATCAGACAACTTATTCTTTCATACCTCGTTGAAGTTTTGAAAATATATTCATGGAGTAAGTTCTTCGACTTTATTCGTTTTCATCTCCTGGCAAACAATCCACACAACAAATTCGCTTTTCAGAATAATTAAGTTGGTAAGACCTTGTGTTCACATTTTCAACACGGTTAATAATGAATGAGTAATCCCTCTCTTTTACTGTTAGATTCCTTCGTACAATGTCTCCACCTAATTTATCAATCATCTTATTACTCTCTGTATTTCTCCGATTTATCTCATCATCCATTCACACAATGCAATGTTAAAACTTCATCAATCTCGCCGGAGAATCTCACTCCGAACGATGCCCAACTTTTTCTCTGTGCACAGCCGGGTTTATTGTTTGAGATTGCTCTTATCGCCGAACTTGCATTTGAGAGAAGATGCATGGACGAACTGCTGCCTGCATCAAGATATGAAGTCCACGAAAGTTATGTCTATTGTGCTCGATGAACAACGTTGTAGGTGATATATATTCTCTACAAATTTACTTTTAAGAATGTTGGTAAGTGTTTGTGTTCATGTTGTCTGCGTTGTTAACAGTGAAGGAGTAATTCAAAGACGGACTGCAATAAAAACATCAAAACGGAATTAACGAAAACAGGCACCATGAAAGCGACAATGATTAAAGAATGTAGAGTTTAGTAGATGAACTGAAGAATTTAGGCAGAATTGAACAAAGAGCACCGTAGATAAAAAAGATAGAGAACGAAGGAATAGAGGGAAGGGAATGAAAGAAAGTTTAGAGATTTAAAGAATCAGTGTCGTAGTGGAGGAACCGGTGTTTTTAACGCAGGGTATTAAGAATCGGTTCTATTTGTTTAGGAAAAGAGGCGTCTGTTAGAGAGTAAATATCTCAAAATGTCACTCAACTATAAAAAATTATGTAGCAAAGTCATTGAACTTTGTTTTATATCAATAAAATCACTCAACTTAGAGCTTTTCTCTTATAAAATCACTCAACTAAATATCTTATTAAAAAAAACTGTACTTTGTCCCCTTAACATTTTGGGTTTGAGAAATAATATCCCCTTCACATTTTGAATGGGATAATAAACTCCTTTGATCTTAAATCAATGGCTAGAAATGAGTTAGAATTATTGCTTCCTTTGAACCAAATTTTCAAGAATAGCACTGTACTTCTTAAGAACAAAACCCTTTAGAAGTAATAAAAGAACTGCATGCAAATACACACATAATAATAATTTACATATTCAAATTCTTATTAAAAAATCATGATTATTTTAAACTCTCTTTCATAATTAGTAGAACCTATTTTTTTAAGTTGCTCGTAGATATAGCAAATTAGGTATAATTCCATAAGTTCTAGTAGGCAATAGTATTTTCATCGTCAGGTAAATAGAACCTTGGTGGACTAAGTAACATCCCTTCAGCCATATTTAAAAGAACATTAGGCATATCATTTTCCCCATCTTAGTAGTAAACTTTGGTTATTATCATAGCTAGCCACCAATAATACCTTGTAACACGCCATACTTCAAAGTTAACAGATTTTCCCAAAGTAAGTACTAGCAGTTACTTGTGTTTTAAAAATATATACAATAATCCAATTCATTTCTAGTCATTGATTTAAGATTAAGGGAGTTTATTACCCCCTTCATAATGTGAAGAGGGTCTTATTTCCCAAACCCAAAATGTTAAGGGAGCAAAGTGGAGTTTTTTCATGACAAATTTGGTTGAGTGATTTTATAAGATAAAAGGCCTAAGTTGAGTGACTCTATTGATACAAAACAAAGTTCAATGACTTTGCTATATAATTTCTCATAGTTAAATGACCTTTTGACATATTTACTCGTCTGTTAGAATACCCAATATTCTTTAGCGGAACACATTTTAAATCATTTTAAAAATGAAAAAGGGCAAAAAAGAGGGAAAAGAATAAATAGATTTTCTGATCAATAAGACATACCACGTCACTGGGCCTATGTCCTGCAATTATATATATATATATATAGATCCTCCAGAAAGAAGTTCCCTTAATTAATGAACTTAGTACATATGATCTATATTACATCCACAACTGCTAGCTAGGGAGATGAAAATACGAAAACACACGAATCAAGGAATTAACTCGAGTCCCTGATTATTGAATTACACGGATAATCATATGTATACTATAGATAGCAAGCCAGCATGCAGTAATATATGCTTAGTACTAATTCTCAGCAACACTTAATATTGTCACTATAGTGGATTTTAGGGCTTCTTCATTTGATAACTCATCAGGAACCCTAATCACGATATCTTGAAGCATCAAGTCTTTAACACTGGAAACACTTGCATGATGAATCTGAAACTCTAGCTCTCTCATCACGTTCATCAATCTCGCACACGGATAATTAATATCCAAAGACTGAACCCTAATCATGGCTTCCGATCCTATAATTTTCACCTCAATTTCCATCCCATTTTGTGCCCCGTTAATGCTGCTCGAAAATAATGACTTATTATTATTAACTTGATCAGTTACAACAGAAGACGCACTATAGGAATCGTGTTGCTCAATAGTTGTAGGTTTTTTCTGGGGCTCGATTAATTTGGATTCTAGATCTTCGATTTTAGATTTGAGTTCATTGATATAAGTAACTGCGTCTGCTAGCAATGAAGCTTTGTCCATTTTGGACACATACGGAACAACGCTTCGTAGAGCGTAGAATCGATGGTTCAATTTTTCCCTTCTTTTTCTCTCGGCCTCCACGTGAATTTCCATCGTTGTTTCTCGACTTGTTATTATTGTACTGCTTGAATCACCCTTCTTTCCCCGCTTTCGTGACCGATTGACAACATTGTTGATAGGTGAGGACTCGTTCTCGAAATCGGAACTGCCAGATTCTGATATCAGGTTTCCGATAACCATTTCTTGCTTTATAACATCTGCATCTTGCCAAGGTGATCCACGTTTTCCAAACTTCTGATGATCTCCTGATGTTACTTCTGAGTCATAATGTAATTAAATAATTAAAATTAAGCACTATCTAACAGTTTGAATTTTTAGATGAAACTATGATTGCATAATTCAACATGGTATTAGAGGGGATAAGAGGTCTTTTCTCTAACCTCGCTCCCACCCAAAAAGAACAAAAACAAAAACAAAAAATTTAATTCTACTGAAAAAGAATCAGGTGAACATATGAAAAGACATGTTGAGGCATTGAGCTGCAATATAATTAACTAGAAGTATACTTTCTTTAACAAATTAAGCTTTTAGAAGAAATTGTGTATTTTAAGAATCAGACTCACTGAAGAGACATATGTTTAGACACTGTCAGATGAGTAGTCACATGATTCAACATAAACCAAATTAAGGCTCCAAATATATACTTGGTTGAGATGAGTAGTCGTATTCATGTTATTATATGATCCAAATAGAGACCTAATGAGCTGAACAAGTTCTCAACTTTTATAACTGCACATATGTTATGTTTAATGTTACAAGCTTCAAAAAACTAAATTTCTTTCTTAAATTTCATTTCGATTCAAACTATATCACAAATTGAAAAGAAGGGAGTACATGAAACAATCACACAATTCAACAAAAGTAGAATCAAAGCTGGAAATACCTTGATTGATGGGTAAATGAGAAGTCGCATTCACGTTACTGTTTGATCCAAATAGAGACCTTATGAGCTGAACAAATTCCCAATTTTCTTGAATAACATCAGAAGAACCCAATTCAACAACACCACTAGGAGTAGCAATACACACAATCGTACGAATTCCTTGCAAATCAGCTTCTTTAGCTCTCTCACAATTATAAAGCTGCAATTCATAATAACTAGCCAGCCACACATGTGAGCTGGCCGAGGTATAAGCTCGTACTACGAGTTCATCCTCAGCCACAAAACACTGTGGCATAGATAGCATATAGAACCACTCTGAATCCGTTACATTATTAGTATCATCAATTACATCGAAGCCAAATTTCTTCTGATGCTGATGATACTGGCGATGGCCTGTTTTTGCCGAAGCTGTGTCTTTAGTTCCACGAAAATGGCCATCGCCCCAAGAGAAGATAAGACGGTTATTGACATCTTTGGATGCTTTCCAGAAGATGGAATAAACCCACCATTCTTGACGACTATGGATTATATATTCAAGGAGTTTTTGAAGTGTGTTTGGCTGTGAAGTAGTTGATGAAGTAAAAAGTATATTTTCCATTTTCAGCTGCTACTACTAATTTATTTTAGTAGTAATATTTGATGAAGAGAGAGAGATTATTGTTGAGCCTTAATCCTCGCAGAGAGTTTTGGCTTTAATATATTAGCAGAGGTAGAGATCCCTTTCACACAATACGTTCGTGCATGTTCCATTTTGGCACCATTTTCACGTGGTTTCTGTACTTCTTCCCCCCCCCCCCCCCCCCCCTTCCTTTTCCAAGTTTATATTCTATTTTTTCGTGTGATATTTTTTTACTTCGTCCTTAAAAAGTGATATCTTTTTATTATATTTAAAATAATTTAACTTTAAATTTTTTATTTTTTGCTTAATTAGATGATTTATAATCACACAAATATTTGTGACATGTTATAGACCTCAAGTTTTTTAAAAAAGATCATTTTTTCTTAAATTATCGTTCATTCAAACGCCTCACATAAATTGGGTTGGGTTGGGTTGGGCGGGGGGCAGATGGAGTATATGGCAATATTTAATTGAGGACGAAGTTTAAAAGATAAAAGAATATTTTGACTAACACCAAAAGTATTCTTGAAACATAAATTTTAATCATGCTAATAATACTCTATGATTATAAAAATATATCATCTAATAAGGTAAAACAAAAAATGTCAAATACCAAAAAAAGGTTCAATTTTCTTAATGATAAAGTCACATCAAATGGAAGACGGAAAAAAAAAGGTATTGAATTTTTTTTGTTCAATCCACCTACGTGTGGAGAATTTGACATATAGACCCCTATTCTGTAAGTAAATATCCAGAAAGTGAATACACGAAGGAGGGGAACATAAAACTGAATCTCCTCAAACAACAAAAGAGAGCCAAACGAGGAATAAATGATTTCACACATATATGGTAGAGAGTACTCTCCAAAAAAAAAGGGGTATGTGTTTATACATGCACCTGCCTTGACTTAGTCAAAGATGAGCTTATAACAGTAAAGTTATTGGATTCAAGATACTCGCTCAATTTTTAAGATTTAAAACACTATTCTAACGTTTTCTAGTTATCTAAGTTTTATACAATATACAAGAGTTTGTGCAACATATCTAATTTTTAAAATTTGATATTTTATATTTTAAAATATGCATACTTGTAGATATTTTTTTTGATAATCTGATAGAATAATAAATTATTTACTTATAAAACTTAAACTCTACATATAAAGTACTTTATTGAAATACTTTACTATTCAAATCTCTCTTTCTCTTTCGTCGAATTGCTCCGTCCAAATTTAATTAGTGTTTTAGGCACTATAGTCATCTAATGGATGCATTTTCACTTGCTTAATCACGGTTAGTCATTACAAGTAACTATTTGATTACAATATTTTCTAACTTTAGAGATTAGCAACATGATGGCGTGCTGGAGAAGAGTGTCTCTTTTAGTACGGAATTAATTAATTATTTCTTAGTCCACTAAATCTATCATATAGGATTCTTGTCGATTTTGGCTATGTTTTGTTCAACTATTGGCTATGTTTCGTTCAACTAATTAATTCTCATTAACTCTGCAGTCTTCACCAATCCCCAATTTTGCATGACGAATATACCAGGAAATTAGAATACCAAATCTGAAATTAATAACGTGTAACGTGACTCATTTCTAATTAAGTTGCGTGGGGCCAACTTCCATTTTATGTTGTCTTAATTAACAAGTGAACAATTGAGGATGTGATGCACAACCTTAGCCCCAACTCTTGATAGGACCATCATGATAATTTCGAATATCTGCAACTCTACTGTTAGTTAATAGATAAAGAATAAATTGTACTGATAATGCTGTCTTAACCAGTTTTTCCATTGATTGATTCTATAACTTTGAAGTTTTTTATGTTTTAATTCAGAATGAAATATTTCTAGTGTTCTAAAATAGTCCTTTATTATTCCGCATTGATTGATTCTATAACTCTGAAGTTTCTTATGTTTTAATTCAGAATAAAATATTCCTAGTGTTCTAAAATAGTCCTTTATTAATCCGTACGTGAGGGAATATAAGAAATATGATTAAACAAAATAAAGTATTTTTTCTATTCCATATGACACGTATTTTTCTTTTTAATATATCTCAAAAAAATTTATATTTTTTATTATTAGATGAGATGGCCAGACAATTTAATTATCATTTTACGCGTTATCAGTTGCGAACTCACTTTCTTTGCTTGCCCACTATGTGTATATAATTCGTTGAATTTTGCATATTCTCTGTCTCGGTCCCATCAATATTGAGTAATGCATGTTAGAATACTGTAACAAAGTATATCCTTTTCAAACATTTACATTAGTAGAAGCCACTAGTAACTTTTTTTTTTTTTAAATAATTAAAAAAATAAAAAAAGATAAAAAAATAAAAACAGATTCTCTACTTTCCGTTTTTTTAGCTGTCTCACTAATAGAACGTAAACCGTCAGCATAGATCGATAGAAGCTGTTATTTATTTCTACGTTCAGAAATTTGAGGGTTTAAAAAAGATCACTCTCTTGGGAATTCGATTGAAACTTAGTCACACATAGTATCTATAAGAAATCATATAAACTATTATGTTAAGGAATTTAATAATGTTAAAATTCATATTAATTAACCACAATTACAAATTAAAAATTTATGTACGTGACGACACGTGTAAGCACACTGTGGGAATGTAACTTGCATGTGTGCAATTTAGTCTATTAATTGCCTTTAGAAATTCATTTAAAAAAAAGGATTTATTAAAGTTAAAGTATATCTGAAAATCTAGTGAGTGACACCGACGGATTCAGATGAAAAGAAAAAGTCTGGTCGATTAAACTATACAACTAAATAAAATATTGAAGGTAAAAGTAAAAGTGGCCTTTGTCCAAGATCATTTTTTTGGTCTTGGCTAGATTAAGTCTAGCACGTTCATTAACCTAATAATTAATCCTACTAATTAAGCAAAGTATAAGAATCAGCGCTGTCAGCTATCCAGATAGTACTGTATCATGTAAGGGAACACAAAAAAGTTCGGATTTAGCTGTTAAAAGCATATGATTCATGTGGGCTGCTCCTTTTTTTTTTTTTTTTTTTCGTATCATAATGCGTCAAAATCATTCAATGAACTTGGTGATTTTCTAGTAACACTGGGAATTGTTCTGCTATAATTATTTCTAATAACGTTCATTACACATTAATTGAGGGGTTAGATGGGTCGCTCCCTATACATAAAGTGAATTCGGAATTTTAAATCAGAACCAGTATTATTACATACAAAACTCTTTGCAAAGATGAATTTGAACTTAACATAAATTTATTCTAAAAATATTTCCCTAAATGATTGGGTTAGTCGGACGCAAGGGGTGCACCTACCCACTGCCTTCTATGTACATTTGCCCATACCTATTTTAGTACCAAAGAATGATTAAATGAAAGAGATAGAGGAACTAATTTGGACATGTACCATTCCGTATTGTTCAATTTCTTATATTTTTTGGCTCATTCATATTCTTATTGTTAACAAACGTCTCGTATTTGCTCCAGCGTGAAATAAACGCTAGCTAGGTGTGTCCAAATTCTTTTAAAAAAAGTTTAATTTACCCCTCAATTTTCTTATATTAGAATACCCAATATTTTTAGTGGAACACATTTTTGATCATTTTAAAAATGAAAAAGGGCAAAAAAAGAGAGAAAAAGATAAATAGATTTCCTGATCAATGAGGCATGCCACGGGGTGTATGTGCTGCAATTTTATATATATATATCCTGCATAAAGAAGTTCCCTTAATTAATGAACTTACTGCATATGATCTATATTACATCCACAACTACTAGCTAGGGAAATGAAAATACGAAAACACACGAATCAAGGAATTAACACGAGTCCCTGATTATTGAATTACACGGATAATCATAGGTATACTATAGATAGCAAGTCAGTATGCAGTAATATATGCTTACTACTAATTCTCAGCAACACTTAATATTGTCACTATGGTGGATTTTAGGGCTGCTTCATTTGATAACTCATCAGGAACCCTAATCACGATATCTTGAAGCATCAAGTCTTTAACACTGGAAACACTTGCATGGTAAATCTGAAACTCCAGCTCTTTCATCACGTTCATCAATCTCGCACACGGATGATTCACATCCAAAGACTGAACCCTAATCATGGCTTCCGATCCTATAATTTTCACCTCAATTTCCATCCCATTTTGTGCCCCGTTAAAGCTGCTCGAAAATAATGACTTATTATTGTTAGCTCGATCAGTTACAACAGAAGACACACTATAAGAATCGTGTTGCTCCATAATTATAGGTTTTTTCTGGGGCTCGATTAATTTGGATTCTAGATCTTCGATTTTAGATTTGAGCTCATTGATATAAGTAACTGCGTCTGCTAGCAATGAAGCTTTGTCCATTTTGGACACATACGGAACAACGCTTCGTAGAGCATAGAATCGATGGTTCAATTTTTCCCTTCTTTTTCTCTCGGCCTCCACGTGAATTTCCATCGTTGTTTCTCGACTTGTTATTAATGTACTGCTTGAATCACCCTTCTTTCCCCGCTTTCGTGACCGATTGACAACATTGTTGATAGGTGAGGACTCGCTCTCGAAATCGGAATTGCCAGAATCTGATATTAGGTTTCCTATAACCATTTCTTGCTTTATAACATCTGATTCTTGCCAAGGTGATCCACGTTTTCCAACCTTCTGGTGATCTCCCGATGTTACTGCTCAGTCATCATGTAATTAAATAATAAAAATTAAGCACTATCTAACAGTTTGAATTCGTAGATGAAACTATGATTGCATAATTCAACATGGTATTAGAGCTGATAAGAGATCTTTTCTCTAACCTCACTGCCACCCAAAAAGAATGGAAACAAAAACAAAAAAATTATTTCTACATGTTTAGCCATGAAAAAGAAACAGGTGAACACATGAAAAGACATGTTGAGGCAGTGAGCCGCAATATAATTAACTAGAAGTATATTTTTTTTAACAAATTAAGCCTTTAGAAGAAATTGTGTATTTTAAGAATCAGACTCACTGAAGAGGCATATGTTTAGACACTTTCAGATGAATAGTCACACGATTCAACATAAACCAAATTAAGGCTCCAAATATATATTTGGGTGATGGGTAGATGAGTAGTCTAATTCATGTTATTATATGATCCAAATAGAGACCTAATGAGCTGAACAAGTTCTCAACTTTTATAACTGCACATATGTTATGTTTAATGTTACAAGCTTCAAAAAACTTAATTCTTTCTTAAATTTCATTTCGATTCAAACTATATCACAAATTGAAAAGAAGGGAGTACAAGAAACAATCACACAATTCAACAGAAATAAAATCAAAGCTGGAAATACCTTGATTGATGGGCGGATGAGAAGTCGTATTCACGTTATTGTTTGATCCAAATAGAGACCTAATGAGCTGAACAAATTCCCAATTTTCTTGAATAACATCAGAAGAACCCAATTCAACAACACCACTAGGAGTAGCAATACACACAATCGTACGAATTCCATGCAAATCAGCTTCTTTAGCTCTCTCGCAATTATAAAGCTGCAATTCATAATAACTAGCCAGCCACACGTGTGAGCTAGCCGAGGTATAAGCTCGTACTACTAGTTCATCCTCAGCCACGAAACACTGTGGCATAGATAACATATAAAACCACTCTGAATCTGTAACATTATCATTATTAGTATCATCAATTACATCAAAGCCAAATTTCTTCTGATGCTGATGATACTGGCCATGGCCTGTTTTCGCGGAAGCTGTGTCTTTAGTTCCACGAAAATGGCCATCGCCCCAAGAGAAGATAAGATGGTTATTGACATCTTTGGATGCTTTCCAGAAGATGGAATAAACCCACCATTCTTGACGACTATGGATTATATATTGAAGGAGTTTTTGAAGTGTGTTTGGCTGTGAAGTAGTTGATGAAGTAAAAATTATATTTTCCATTTTCAGCTACTACTACTAATTTACTTTAGCAGTAATATTTATTGTTGAGCCTTAATACTCGCAGAGAGTTTTGGCTTTAATATATTAGCAGATGTAGAGTCGTACAGATTCCTTTCTTATCATTACGTTCGTGCATGCGCATCAAAGGCTTGGCTTTTTCGCGTGGTTTTTGGACTTTTTTTTTTCATATTCTATTTTTTTCGTGTGATATTTTTTTTCTTAGTTATTAAAAGAGTTATATCTTTTTATATTTAAAATAATTTAACTTTAAACTTTTTATTTTTTACTTAATTAGATTATTTATAAGTCAAAGATGAGCTTATAACAGTAAAGTTATTGGATTCAAGATATTCGCCCAATTTTTAAGGTGTGAGATACTATTCTAACGTTTTCTAGTTATCCAAGTTTATACAATATACAAGAGTTTGAGCAATATATCTAATTTTTAAAATTTAAAATTTTATATTTTAAAATAGGCTTACTTGTAGATATCTTTTTGATAATCTTATTGAATAATAAATTATTTACTTATAAAACTTAAACTCTACATATAAAGTACTTTATTGAAACACTTTACCATTCAAATCTCTTTTTCTCTTTCCTCGAATTGCTCCGTCCAAATTTAATTAGTGTTTAGGCACTATAGTCATCTAATGGATGCATTTTCACTTGCTTAATCATGGTTAGTCATTACAATTAACTACTTGAGTACAATATTTTCTAACTTTAGAGATTAGCAACATGATCATACTTAATTAAGCCTTTTATCTTCCTAAGGGCGTGCTGGAGAAGACTGTCTCTTTTAGTACGGAACTAGTATTCGTACCCGCGCGATGCGCGGAAGGCATTAAAGAATATTATTCTTAAGCATTTTAGATTGCGATATTTTCTGTTCGAAAATGTTAGTTCACAACACCTTAAAAAGCTTAACTACCATATTGTTTCTCAATGAAATGTATCCCCCACCCCCTCCCCGCTCCCCCCACCCCCCAATAATCAAATCTATATGAAAATAAAGACAATGAATCATATAACTAACTATCAAATAACTTTTATGTTCTGTATATTTTTTATTACATTGTTTACTATTTTAAGTTATTAAATTAATAATATAAATTTTGATGAACTACACACACATATATATATATATATATATATATATATATATATTGTCTGCTCATGAACCTTTTTATTTTTGAATATTTATTCTATTGTTCACATCTCTTCAATTATGAATAATTATATCTACCCTCTTTCTTTTTTTCTATTGGAATTCTTTTCTCCATTTAGGATTTCTTTTCTGCATTTAGGATTTCTAACTGTAGTCGAAATAAATATTTAAACTAAACTATGACTTTGAGTTCAATCAAGATATGAATGTAGAAGTTATTTTAATGTTTTATCGTAAATCTATTAAATTTTTTTTCGCTTTACACGCCATAAACAAATGAGTCCTCTTCTCTTTTATTTCAGTTTAAATTTAAGTTATTTAAATTTCTATATTTTGATGTTTTCCGTGTTCATTGATTGCGTTTCATTATTGAAATTTTTTGGTTTTTAACTTTGTTTGTTGAGATTTTATTTTCGTTGTATTATACAATATGAAGAATTTTCTCGTCAAAATTAAATGACATATGAATGATTATTTATGTATTATTTAATTACTTCATTATATTTTCAAAATTAGTTCAAAATTCATATGTAACCCCCACCCTCTTTCCCGTCTATTATGTGGTATATAAATGACATATGAATAATTATTTGCATATTATTTAATTACTTAATTATATTCTAAAATTAGTTTAAAATATTATCTCCCCACCCCCCCCCCCTCTCTCAAACACACCCAACCCCTGTTTATAGTCAATAAACTCGATTTATAAGTTGTATAATGATTAACATAATTGTGCCATTGCATGTACTATGTTTTAAAGTTACGCATATACTCATATTTATAACGAAAATCATGTCTTATTTAGTAGAGACTAATACATCATATGTTCACTTTATTAGTTACTGAAAATGGCTTATATTTATTTAAATCTTAGTTTATCCTTTTTTGGACCCTTCAGTATTTTGTTTTTTCTAAAGAATAAAATAACATACCTTTATAAGTGCATAGATCTAGAACTTAGGCTTAATAAATTTTCTATTATTATTATTATTCTAATACTAATTAGTATTGGTCAAGCCTTTCATGAATTTATTTTAGCATTAATTTTGATAATTGTTATTTTAGTAGTACTCACCATTAGCAATTTGATATTTCTTTCTATTCTATTTTCAACATAGTATGTTGTGTTTTAATTTTATTATTAAACTGACAATGTTAGAAATTTATTTTAAATCTTGCTTAATGACTTGCTTGGAATTCATTCATTTAAACTTATCATAATTCAAAAAAACCTTCTTATCTCAAATTTAAATAAGCTTTATAATTTATCTTTAAAATGTTTTTTTTTTTTTTAAGATCCCCCCCCCCCGCCCCCCGCGGGCCCTTTGTCCTTATTTGTCGTTATTGCCCTATTCTTTACTTAATATTGTTACATCGTCTTGCGACTTTAAGTAAATATGATTTTTTCTTACTCATTCAATTTATTTTTAACACTTTTATTCTATTGCTAAAATTCTTTTGGTATTATATTTATTTACTTTATTTATTTTCAATTAATTCAAAGTACAATTAGTCTCATGTCTAACACTATCTCTATTTTCCTCCCCTTATACATTATTGTGTGCCTACTATGACTTTAATGGTAGATTTTTCCATTTAGTATTTTACCTATAATTCAAAAAATGGCATATTTTATCCTGAATCATAAGGATTAATAATTCAATCTAGTTCAAACACAAGAACTCATCAAAATTAGTTCAGGATTCTTCCTAACCATCTTATCAAGCAAGATCCAAGCACCTCCTTAATGTTCTTCAATATTTGCACGATTAATAGAACTCATTCAACTGCTCCTTTAATTTCCTATCAAGCTCTAATCTTTTCCTATTCCATTCACACAACCACCTTCTAAAATTTTCTACCACTTTCTTTGCTACTCAATGTACCTATCGTTTGAACCCTTAATTTCTTCTCTCTCTGTCTCTCTTTTTTTTAAACCTCAACATGAGTGAATCAAAACAAAAATCCTCTATAAATACTGTGAAACTATCCTACTCACCAGTCACAATTAATCCATCCAAAAACCCGGAAGCAATATTGTCAACTCCATCATGATGTTTATTCGATGGATTTATTATCTTGAGTAGATTAATGCTTTAAACCACCGAGGCTAATTTGTTTTGCAACACAAAGTGTTCTTGAAGTACGCAACTTTAATTTTAGAGACAAATTAAAAGTCAAAAAACAAAAACAAATACTAATAAGATCGAGAAACGTAACAAAGCTAAAATGAATAAGGTACAGAATAAATTTTATAGGCGAGATTTAATTCCTACAAAAGATGTGTTGTAAATGATAATGAGTTTTGAATTCTAAAAACATTCATATATTTGTGCAAGGCACATTTGGTGATGAAATGGCTTACGTGCATTCTAGAATACATGGATAGGTTTCAATTACATCCAAGCCACCTTCTTCTGCGTTCTTTATTAAAGAAGCTCACACCTAGCAAAACAAATAATTCCATTAATAATGTTTAGAAAATTGCTCACTTATTACAATAATAAATTAATAAAGAAAAAAATGCATGCAAGTTAAAAGCCAAGACAATGAAACAGCAAGAAAATACACTGCTACTACTTTCCCAAAATAATTAAAGAAGGCAAGGTGGCAGTGGAAGGAGTATCACTCTTAGAGAATAAAGAAATTGTCATACCCGGGACTGGGGAGTAACTCACAGAGAAAAAAATCTAATGTTAATTTATGTGTCATTGGATGTCTATATATATATAAGAGGTTAAGAAGTTAGAACTTCACTCCAAATCAAATTTCTTTTACATTCAAATTCGAAAATTTTATCAGTTACTAATAAATTGTTAAGAATAGATATTTTTTAAAAGAAAATGCACATTTGAAAGATAGGAGATCTCATTTATCCTTATTAGGAGATTCCATTTATCCTTATCCTACAATGATATATCTATCTAAATAATCATACAAAAGAAATTATTATAAAAAGGAGCAATTAAAAATTGGAGATCAAACTTATCCGTTTACAAACAACTCATTTTCGTTCATTATAATAACAGATCCGATTCATATGCTATTTTTTGTTTTACATTTCAAATATTTTACACTAATCTAAAAGGTATTACTCATTTGACGAAATCTTATTGCTTTCAATTGGATGTCTGGAAACTATATTGATATTATATTTTCACTTAACTAATTTTGAGCGTCTTAATTATATAGCTACATCTAGTACTTCTGTACAAATAAAATCAATATAATCAATTATAGTTCATCATTAAGAGGTAAAAATCATATATAAAACTTTCTTTAGATGTTTCCAATAAGTAAAAAATTACAGCAAATAATTAAATTGCAACGACAAATATGTAAAGTTACACTATTCGTGCACTAAACAAAGCTTCTTTTCATTCAAATGAGTTTTTATAACATAATGTAATGGATATTGTTTTAAAATTGCCAAGTGGCTTGTTATTAGCTTGTCACTTGGCCTGAGCATATTGCTAACACCTCTCAATTTATGTACATATATACAAATTTTACATTTAATTAAAACATTATTAAAAGATAATTAAAATATTACGACATTGTTAAGGATAAGTCTAATACATTGTTATCTTTCAATTATATTTTAATTAAATGTGAAACTTGGTTCAAGAAATAAATCTTTCTTAACAAAGCTTGAAAAAATGCGGATAAATATGGTTTAACTTTTTTTTTTTTTTTTAATTTTTTTATAGCAAATTTGGATGATACCAATGAAAGGAAAATGATTGTACGTTTAAGATTTGAATTCTTCATTTTTGAATATAAAATGACAAAGCAATCCATTACGTTTAGATCACATATACAGAATTCAAATTCAAATTTAACCAAATCTAATTCAATGAATTTATCTTCTCGTTCAAATTTGAAACTTTATCTCACCATTATCAATTGAACACTTGTGTTACAATTTTTATTAACTTTGTCCTAATTCTCATTAACTTTTGTCTTAAAATTGCCAAGTGGCTTGTTTTTAGCTTGCCACTTGGCTTAACCACATTGCTTGTACCTCTCCTTTTTTATATATATAGATTAATTAATTATTTCTTTGTCCACTCAATCTATCATAGGATTCTTGTCGATTTTGGCTGTGTTTCGTTCAACTATTTAATTCTCATTAACTCTTCAGTCTTCACCAATACCTAATTTTGCATGACGAATATACCAGGAAATTAGGATAATATACCAGGAAATTAGGATACCAATCCTGAAATTAATAACGGTAACATTACTCATTTCTAATTAATTAAGTTGCACGGGACAACTTCGATTTTCTAACTCAGGAATATGCTCTCTTAATTAACAAGTGAACAATTGAGGATGTGATGCACCACCTTAGCGGCTTAGCCCCAACTCTTAATAAGACCATCATGATAATTTTGAATATCTGCAACTCTGTTAGTTAATACGATAAAGAATTTTCACATGTTTGACTTATTAAAAAAATCAAGTCCGCACGTGAGAGAATATGTTAAAGAAATATGATTAAATAAAGTACTTTTTCTATTCCATTTTATATAACACACTTTTTCCTTTTTAATATGTTTCAAAAAGAATATCAATAGTTTTTACTATTAGATGAGGTGGTCAGATAATTTAATTATGATTGTACGCGTTATCATCTGCCAACTCACTTTCTTTGCTAGCCGACTGTGTGTATATAATTTGTTGAATTTTGCGCATTCTCTGTCTCGTTCTCAACAATATTGAGTGATGAATGTTGGAATAATGTAACAAAGTATATCTTTTTCAAACCTTTACATTAGTAGAAGCCACTAGTAAGAAAAAGAAAAAAAAAAGGATTCTATTAGCTGTCTCACTAATAGAACGTAAACCATCAGCACAGATCGATAGAAGCTGTTATTTATTTCTATGTTCAGAAATTTGAGGGTTTAAAAAAGATCACTCTCTTGGGAATTCGATTGAAACTTAGTCACACATAGTATCTATTCGATTGAAACTTAGTCACGCATAGTATCTATAAGAAATCATATAAACTATTATGGTTAAGGAATTTAATAATGTTAGAATTCATATTAATTAACGACAATCACAAAATAAAAATTTTTGTACGTTACGACACGTGTAACCACACTGTGGAAATGTAACATTCATGTGTGCAATTTAGTCTACTAATTGCCTTTAGAAATTTATTTTAAAAAAAATGATTTATTAAAGTTAAAGTATATCTGAGTGACACCGACGGATCCATATAAAAAGAAAAAGTCTGGTCGATTAAACTATATAACTAAATAAAATATTGAAGGTAAAAGTACAAGTGGCTTTTATCCAAGATCAGTCTTGACTAGATTAATTCTAGCCCGTTTATTAACCTAATAATTAATACTACTAATTAAGCAAAGTATAAGAATCAGTCGCTATCAGCCATCCAGATCGTCGTGTATCATGAGAGGGAGCAAATAGAGAAAAATTCGAATTTAACTATTAAAAGCATATGGTTCATGTGGGCTGCTCCGTTTTTTTTTTTTGTTGTTGTTGTTGTTATCATAGCGCGTCAAAATTATTCAATGAACTTGGTTATTTTCTAGTTACACTGGGAATTGTTCTGCTATAATTATTTCTAATAACGTTCATTACACATTGGGGGGTTAGATGGGTCGCTCCCTATGCATAAAGTGAATTCGGAATTTTAAATCAGGGCCAGTATTATTACATACAAAACTCTTTGCAACGATGAATTTGAACTTAACATAAATATATTCTAAAAATATTTCCCTAAATGATTGGGTTAGTCGGAGGCAAGGGGTGCACCTACCCACTGCCTTCTATGTACAGTTGCCTATACCTATTTTAGTACCAAAGAATGAGTAAATGAAAGAGATCGTGGACTAATTTGGACTTGTACTATTCGGTATTGTTCGATTTCTTATATTTTTTGCTCATTCATAATCTTATTGTTAACAAATAATCTCATATTTGCTCCAGCGTGAAATAGACGCTAGCTAGGTGGGTCCAAATTCTTTAAAAAAAAGTTTAATTTACCCCTCAATTTTCTGACTATGATTTAAAAATAACCCTCAAATTGGAGCTCGGTGAGGGGTCGAAGGAAAAATATGAGACTTTTCCCGATATCAGGGGTACTATATCACAAATTAACGATGCATCAAGTTGCCCAATTGCAAACCGTACAAGGGCAAATTTGACCCTTTTTACCTATAAAAATGTATTTTTTTTCAATAAACCACCTAGGTTTTCATCTCCTGTAGTGCTGGGGGCCAGGGTTTGACATAAACCCCTACCTTGTTAATTGAAAACCAACAGAATTGCAATGCAAGGAGGAAGGCATAAACCTTACCTCTTCTATCCTAGTATCAGGAAACTATACTAAGACAAGAAACATGTACATTATAGCCTACAACTATCAAAAATAGCTTATGAATTATTCTCAGCTACAACATAACATAATAGAGCACCAAAAAATTGTTCCCAACTAAGTCAAGATCCAGCTTGACCAGCCGGAACTTATCCATCTAAGGTGGTTCGAAATACCACCTTGCATATATGCTTTGCTGGCCTGATCCTGAATGATGAAAGGCTCATTTTATCCATGCATAAAAGTCCTAGAGCTTCAGCTGGCAGATCTCTATATTGGTAGATGAACCTTTCTTGGTCAAGGTTGTTGGAAAATTCGAACATTGCATATGCAACCATGTTGGCCTCTCTGTAGCCAACATGCTTGATCCCAAAGCAGGGATTTACCCCTATAATGTCAATTTTTAAGACTGTAGGATAACTTTGTGTTGCGCAGATGTGTTTGACTTCCTATTTAGGAGTCCCATATTTTCCTAACAAATAATCAACTTTCTTTGTTTCTTTAAAGCATTTATCTTCTTGAGTAGCTGTTTGATGCTTTGCATGTTGGCTGCTAAATGATAGTACTATTTATAAACATTTTGATTGTGTTTGAAATATGTTACATCAAAATTTTCATCATGCTCCCATCAGCAAAACATGAGAAATGGAGTTGGTTATATTTTGAAATTATGGGTGAATTAGTTTGCTGGTGGATTATTTAATTTCTCAATGTCATTTCATTGTGAATGTTTTCTTAGTTAGTTGCCTATTACAGTAATATAGCAATGGAGACACTTTGATTCAAGGTGGACGTATGTTAGTCTTTTCTTCCAAAAATCTCGAAGATATTTTGAATATAATTTAGATCTCACTAACTAGGACTTTAGAGACTATGATTATCACATAGAACCCAATTAACTAAATTTCAACCCTGCTATTGATGGGTTACCTCTAGATTTCAACATCACATGATAATTTTGCTAAGGGCTGCTCATGCATAAATCGACAAATTTCTCTCCGTTTAAGGTTATCCATGTAGCTGTCACGATCCAACTCGTGGGTCGAGCGGGCACCCACGCTAACCGCTTGGCCCCCCGGCGGCGAACCCTTCCTTTTTTCAACATTCAAATTAAGCATACCAAAAGAAACATGACTTTCTAAGCAATCTCCATGTCATATTACTATATATAATGAGGGGCAATCCATTGATTTTTATAGTCCTTAGTTGTATCTCAACTATTTAGTTGAGCATCTTGTTAATCAAAACAAGTGCTCTTCCAAATTTGCCCTCGTACTTGCTTTTTATTGTATGATATACCAAAGTATGTTCCAAATAAATCAAAACACTTCCAAACTTTTTTGGTAATTACATGGCCCCTTAGTTCAACTTTTTGCAGGTGAAGTATGTACCATGAGTTTTTTTGTGTCATATATTTACCCCTATTTTATTCCTTTATTACTTAGGTTGCCACTTTCAATTTGGTAAATATAAAAAATTTTAAGACTATTTAAAATGCTTAAAAAGTTGTGAATGATGATGATGTCATCTAAAAGAAATAAATATCCACACAGACAAAAACTCTATGATATTAATAACTTTGAAGACCTCATTTGGTATTGAGAGAGAAGTCTTTAAATGATAATTTCACTTTATAAATTCTAAGATTATAATTAAATTTCTCTTGATCTAATCTTTTATTTTGAAAATATAAAATTAGGTAGGATATTTTAACATAATTTTGTATAATAGGAAAAAAAAAATCAAAATCGAACCTTTAGAAAAATAAAAGCGAGAACAAATAAATTTTTTAGGTACGTTGTTATATTGAGACATGATTTAATTATTTAAATTTAGTTGATCCTAACTTTATCGAGACTAATAGCAGAGTTATAATATTATTATTGACGAAAAGTTTACAAATTAATATTCCACTTAGACTTTAAGAAAAAAAGGGGGGAAATGTTATTTTCTCACATGCATTTTTTGAAAGAAAAAAGAAAGTTTAAATTAAGAAAAATAGTTACTTTTCATATTTTAGATATATATGATTTAATTTGAATTAAGATATACTAACATCAGTATAAAGTATCAATTTCTTAAATTTTAAATTTTGTCTTATTTATAAGTAAGTTCACTAATTCCTCAACAAAAGAAAAAATGTAGAATGTATAGTTTGATACTTTTTTCTTGAACCGGATAGTTCATAAAACATGGTTGTTACTAATCGCGCATATGTAAACCACAAGTCCTTCTAGCAACTTTTTTTTTTTTTTTTTTTTTTTAGATTTTGCACTGAAGTATATTACGGTATCAAACTTTTTAATAATTATTATATCAAGATCTCTGAAAATAAAAGAAAAAGAACTTTACGTTTCATTCAATTTGCTTAATTAAGTTAGGGGTGGAGGAGAATAAAACGGAAAGGGATGTAACTGTGTCTACTAAGTGGGCAGCTCCTTAATCCCATCTTTGCATTTTTATTTTTAATAACTTTTAACTTTTTAACAATTTTGTAACTTTTGAAGTTTAATTTTGTTATTTATCTTTTCTAACTCTTTAATCATTTTTAGTTTAGATAAACATCGAATTTTACGGCGATATGAGATCCTTTTAAGAAAATAAAGCAAGAATCTGTGATGAGAAATAAAAGGATCATTCTATATATCGAAATCTTAGCTGAAATAATATACCCTTCGTCCTAATTTAAGTGTTTTTTTTTTTTTTTTTTTTTGTGGGTTGTCCAGAAAAGAATTCATATTTCTATATTTAAATAAGTTTTTCAATTCCAAAATTCTACGTGTCAAGTTTAAGACAACAAAATTCAAAAGTTTATTTTTTATTTTTTAAACCTCGTGCACAGTCAAACTAAGACACTTAAATAGAAACGGAGCGAGTAGAATTTTTTTGGAACAATTGTGAAGAAAAACAAAACTAAATGGTCAAACTCTTATAGCCAGTTTTTTTTTTTTTTTAAAGTATTTTAAATACATCCAACTATATTTGCTTACCATATATTAAATTATCTCTTTTCTAATTTAAACTATTGTGAAATTATCTGCCTAGATCTGGGCCCGGACTCAGCATGGGCTTCACAAGACTATTAAAGTATATAAGTGCGGAAATACAAATACTACCCAAGGAATCTAGTCAAGTCGCAGTACAAGAGCTACTAAGTAAGCGCATAAGTCTGAATAGTAGAAATACATCAAGTCTGAACAATTTTGTCTTGAATACAAGGGACATATATCATGATAGAAGAGTTTTTCGGGTAGCAGATCGGAACAGGGCTCATCCTGAAAACTCCAACTGACTGCATCATGAAACTCACACACGAGGGTCTGATGCGGAATCTGTAACAAACTCTGCACTCAGAAAAGAATCGAGCAAGGTAGCATCAGTACAAATAACAAGTATTGGTAAGCATCATAGGCCAACTAAGATTAGTTTACGCATATAAGGCACAAAATCAACAAGATAAACAGATAGGCACATAATAACCACTCAAGTCACATAATATCACATAACTGAATCATCGCCTAAGGTGAAGCACCTAAACACAAGTCTGCCAAGTTTCCAATATTACCTCATAGTAACCACATTCACAAATACAACTAACAAATCCAGTCAATCTATGTAAAATGTGATAATGATGTATTCAATGCAATGAAATGGACGTCATGCAATGCAATGGCTAATATCTCAATCTGTACATACATGTTCCGGACGAAATATCAACGTCTCGACAGTCATGACCTGCAGGGGATCCATGACTTCCATGTACCAGTCACTCCGCACAAATCCCAAATATGATTTTCACAATACTAGCCACTCCACACAAATCCCAGAGGTGACTTTCACAAACCAGCCACACTGCACAAAGCCTAGAGGTGAGTCTCATCTTTCACTCTCTTTTCAAACATTTCCATAACCTTTTACCATCAATTGTTCCACGATTCTTTCATCAAACTATTTTCCACTACATTTCCATCATGCATGAATGTATGAATGCAAAAATGAGAAATCAATTAAATCAGTGCCAATGAATATGCTATGGAAATCATAAAGCACCAGAAGCGCCATATTAAGTCTTGCATAAATCACAACAACCATGAAAATGGAATCAACATCAACTTTCAATCATCATAGTGAATCTATCACATCACATCACTCCAACCACATAAACAAGCACACCATATGTCACAATGCATAAAATAACAGCGACGAGCCCACAAATCAGAAGTCATACCAAGCTAAATGTATATACATCCCAACATCATGTCTGGAGGCCTAATCATGCTTTCTCCCGTTAATTCTATGCATACATACATTTCACTAATCAAAGTCTAACTAACAATCAAACGTGAGCTTTGCCCTTCCGAGGAGCTTTCGAATAATCGAAGTCTACTGAATATCATAATCCAAGTTAGAAAAGGAGACTAATGATACCCATATTTCTATAGGCTTATTCGAATCGAAGATTACACTTCAAAAGAGGAAATCGGGCCCATAAGGGTAAAATGGGGATTTCAAAATTAAAAATAGTAACCCAACGTTCAAGAAGCTCAGTACAATTCCCCAATTGCTAAATAAACTCAATTAATGATCAATTTCAACATTAGATCGAAAAACCCCAATTTAGGATAAAACCCTAGCTTCCTTTAATCAATTTCTTAAACAAAATAGAGATTCAAGCTTCCCATAATCTACTAATTCACCAGGTCCCATGTTTAGAAAAACAAGATCCACCAAATAAACCCATATTCATAACTTAAGATTCAAACATTAACATTGGGTTTGTAAACCCATCTTCCCCAACTAATCCCATTAATTTCATCATAGATTCTAACTTAAAAAGTAAATAAACATAAATCAAGGTCAGGGGAATTTACTCGAAGATGATTCAACTCTAAAGCTCCTCAAATTGCCTCCAAAACTCTTTAAAGTTTCAACTTTTTGAATGGGGGTTCGAAATAGGAAATAAAAAGCTTTCTGGTTCAACAATCTTCGCTCCTGCGGATACAGTTCCGCTTATGTCATCCTGCCTCGGTGGATAACAGTCTGCTGAAGCGGACCTCATTAAATGACACAACAATCGCATCTGTGAGCCAAGTCCCGCTTGGGCGGACCGGTAGAGGCAGAAACACTCTCGCAGAGGCGAGACATCAGAAAATCTGGTCTTCACCACGTTTAAACCAAAAATCCCGACATCCATCCGAGACCTCACGGATACAACTGGACATACAACCATATGCAAAAACATGCAACGAACTTGTTGACACCCAATTTTGTCCCTCCTTTATTCCAATTTATTTCCTTGGGCTTTTAAATTAATTAAATCTAAATATTTTATTTTCGCTACTATTTTTACTGCTATTAATATCATTACTTTCATCTTCACTATTTTCTATCAACATTACTCTCGTTACTTTATCACAAATTTTAAATGATTCGTCATCGTTTCATTTTCGGATTTTGTACTCATTAAATTAATTATACTTTATTAAATCTTTACTTTCTACATACTAATTATTAATTGTTTTCATTGTACTAGTTGTTAAATTAGAAACCCAAAAGGAATTAAATTGAAGGAGAAAAGGCCACAAGATTTCAGCCAAACAAATGGCCCAATTCCGGCCAATTTTAATAGCCCAAATGAGCAGCCCATTTCTTATACCCGATCCGGCCCATCTCTTCTCCTTCATTCCTAAAACCTAACAGCCGCAGCCCTTATTTTCTTTTTCGTCTCTCTCTCTCCCTACGCTCTCTCTCCTCTCTTCCCATTTCCAGCAAAACCTTGACCCTCTTTCAACAATGGCAGATCTGTGCCACCCGTTTTCGTGCAAACCCTTTCCCCTTTCCTCTTCCAAACAAGAAACCATCTTTGTTTTCAACCATGGCAGGTTTCACCTTGCCATTTTTATATACGATCTGGTCAAATACAAACGGCAAAAACAACTTTCGAATCTGAAAAAAAAAAAAGGATCAACTTTAAAGATTTGATTCGATTTCAAACGGATCACTTGCAAATCCCCCCCAAAACGAGAGACAAACCCTAACTTTTCCTATAAATACTCACCTCGTTACCCATTAAAGGGAGTTCGGTCAGTCGCCTCCAACCATTTGAAATACATCTATTTTCACTACATCTTGAAACGTTCGTTTTTGGAGTGTTAAATTATTTACGCTGTCAATTCGACTCTTACCTTGGAGTCGAGGATAGATCCGCGCCGCGCCCCCGATTCATCGCACCAACGAGAAGGTAAACAATCCTTCTTTAACTAGTCCCATTTCCTTTTGATAATTTAATAGGTATTTATGTGTTTACACATATCTGTCGTTTCAAACAGTTTAGGTCGTTCATGTATATTCTGTTATTAGTCAACCTAATTCTAATTAGTGGTTTGATAGGATTCTTATATATCTGTGTTGTTTAAATAGCTGTGGTAATCCGTTTGGTTAGAACATGAATAAGATCAACTTGGTTCGATTACTGCTCTAATAGATAGTCGTGGTAAGTCGTTTAGTTGAAATATGATTAATGTTAATTTTGCTAATTTTCTGCTTATTTAGATAGTTTTCGCGAGTTGTTTGGTTAAATAGGATAAAGTGTGAATCGTGTCGTCTGCTGTTGTTGACATAGTTGATGTAGTTGTTCAGTAGCGTGATTATTGTTTGATTAGAATTTTGTTAGTATAGAAAATCAAGTTCTAATGTTTGTTGCGACCTGTTATGATTCAAAAGGCATGTTCACATCTCCTATTTCGCATAGCTGCTATAATGTCTCGCCCCGAACCATGGTCTGGGCGTAACACGGCACTCGGTGCCTGACTGCATGTGACCGAGCGAACCACATGGCTTGCTGAATCATCATGAGGCATACATGAGCGGAAATATAATACGAAACAAGATGGGCTTTAAGAAAACATACGACGTCATAGTAATTATGAAATACTTGTTTAAAAACAAAAGCGCGGACAATACCATAACTGTGCCAAAATGGCTAATCGACTCTGAAAGTCCAACATAACCCAACTGACTTGTCTAGTCTATGAAACCTCTAGTACGAGTCCGAACATAAAACGTACTTCGGGACAAGGCCCCCAAAGATACCTTTAATGCATCAATGACATAAAGTAAACAAGCCGACTAAACCCCGAAGAGAATGGGGCTCACCCAAAAGTCGATACGAGAGGCGTCCCTGCGAGCGAGTGTGTGTCGTCCGTAAGTCGCGCACCGCATCGTGAAATGCAGGCCCCCAAGGCAATAAACGGGGACGTCAGTACTTTGAATGTACTAGTATGTAAATACATGAGAGAAGTAGCAGGCACATGATATATAAACATGAGATTGAAACTGAATACTGAAACTGAACATAAACATGAGTATCGTAAGCGAAATAATGCATACCGACACGAACCACCACGGGGAGAAACGTGGAGTCCGATCTCGGCCGTCCGCCTAATCCATCTAGTACCTTGCCGGGGCACGAGACATGAACATGATATGAATGGATCCAAAATCCTCAATGGGTAAAATATGAAGGAATCGTCCCAATCGGGCGGAGCGATCCTTATCCTACGTTGGCATACGTAGTTTCGGGCTATCCGAGCCTTCTCGGTATTAATACAACTCCCGAACATGAAAATAACCAAGACATGATTTCTGAGTCTTGACGTGAACATGGGTACATGAAAATAAATACATATATAAATATATATACAAGCTTTTCATGGAAATAAGCACAATATCTCATATCTTACGTTATAGAACCCATGGGATACAAGTCACGGGTTTTCATAGATTACGGACTGAGTCTCAATCACCAAAATAGTAAATTAAGACTAATTAAACGGAATTGTAACTGACCATATAATATACGTCGTGGTTCAAGTGTCTAGGGTTTATCGAATATACCTAGAATCCTAAAACATGGTGTGTAATCATGGAATATCGAAACATGGGGAAGAACAAGGATGTTCCCACACGTGGATAGTGCTACATACCTTGACTTCGCTTTTGAGCGTATCACAATGTCCTTCAATCCCTTCGACTTTAATCTATAGCAAAACAGTCATAGGGATTCTATATTAGCAACAATATCCGTGCTTTGATCATCTAAGCATTTTATCAAACACTGGCGGGTACGAAGCTTCACAACCTTCCTTAATGGTGTTTTCTTCACCCAATCCCCATTCTATTACTTCTAGCTGATTCTACGATCTCAATTAGGTGTAATTAACATCATTCTCCATCACCCATATGATTATAACAATCTCAAGTCAACAATCCAAAACCCTACTATAGTTCGTATAATTCTCTTTACTAAACCCATTTACTATTCTCCCAAGAACTCATCAATTCACTATTATGAATAATTAGAGTGTAGAAGCATTACCTTTTTGACGTTCAATCTTTTTGACTTTGGGTTCTAGGGTTTCCACATCCAACAATAATGTTCCAATCACAACTCTATGGATTAGAAGGGTTTACTCAAGTTAGAAAGGGATTAGGGACTTGAATTCAATCTAGAATCATGATAAAACTTACCTTGTATGGTTCTTGAGGCTTGGAACTTGTTCCCTCTGACTTTAGGGTGATTTCTCGTGACTAGGGTTGTTAGGAAAATAAACTCCAAGGTTAAATATAACTTGAAACGCGAAATCCAACTTTTGACCCGAAATTCGATGGGTCCGCGATGCGGGTGAATCGCGCAACATTCGCAGTAACTACTCGAGTTGCGTGATCGGCCCGCGAGCGGGGGCCATCGCACGCGCCCTCACCGCACGCGCCCCGAGAAGCGTGTGTGTCGATTTTCACGGTGTTCGGTAAAATAGGCATAACTTCGTACATAGCTCTTCTCAAGGCCCATAATATACCGTTGGAAAGCTATTTCAAAGGGCTACAACTTTAATGTTTTAAGTTTCCTCAAATTCCCAACTGATTGTCCTGGTACTTATATCGTTAGAAATCTATTTTTATGTACTACAACTTTCATTGAGGGTACTTTCCCAAATTCCCAACTAATCAAAGAGTTATCACTACCCGAAGTAGGCCTATCAACCCTTTTCGCAAAACGTTCAAACCTTCAATTTTTTCACTAAAACTCTAATGATATGAGTCTAACCTTAGTTCTTAGATACGGGGTGTAACATATAACTGGTGAATGGCCTTTTCTCACTCACGACATAGAACCCTATCATAAGTTTTGGTTTACTAGGATATAGTTTATAATGATATGCTTTGATAAATTAAAAGAGTCTTTACCTAAGTCTGTTTTCCTCCCCTGTTCATATCCTTGTCGAATTCCGCTTTCCGATTTACTTGTTAATAGTTTAGCATGACCGAGTTTCCATTTTTTATAAGTTTAGGTGTTAGTTTTCCCTCATCGTCGCAAATACGTACGCAAAGCATGAATTTGTTTGGTTTGATAATCTTTGAAATAGTAAACGTGAGTTTGTTTGGCCTGAATTACTAAGATCTGTTTTAATATTTTAACAAGGGTTATTGACAGTTCAGCTAGTTAAATCCATGTTTCATATCTGATCTAATATCTCTCGTTTAGTCTTTTAAAATACCATTTCTCTGTAGCAGCAGCTTGTTTTGTTGTTTGAAGGATATAATAGAGCTAGGATTCCAAGATGTGGGATTTTGATTTCAAGAAGTAATGGATCTGATTTTCTAACAGTAGGTTTAACTACATTTAGAAGTAATTCTAACTTGTTGAGATCAACAAAATGCTTTACTTGGATAAAGGAGTTTCTACCTTGCTGTTCGTATTTGTTGTTGTACCCATAGGGCCATGTGTTTAAAAATTAGATACTGCATTTGATGAGGTATAATTGTAGGTTTCTGAACTCGTTTTGCTATTGTCCTGCTACTGTTATACATTGGCGGATAGCTGATGGACCAAGCCTATCATTATAACATTTAAAGGTAGAAACTTATTATATCGTAGTGTCTAGGTGAGACTTTCCCCCCCTTGAGTTCCTATTATGTCATGGTGACTGAGTTTACTGCCTATTTCAAAAGGAGTAGATGCTTAGTTGAAGAAATAGCTGCTGCTATAACGCAAACAGTGACAGCACCTGTATGGTAGTCCGGCGAGTATGTTAAGAAATATGATTATCACTATGTAGGCGTTACACTCGATAAAATGGTTGATGTTTTTACCATCGTCGGTAGCTATGTTATTTGCTGCATTTAGGATATTGATGCCATCCTGAGTTAATGCGCTATTGTATCCATCCATTGGGCTTGGCTTGTTATTTTTTTTATTTCTCTTTGTCCATTATTTTCCGTATTAAATCGGTTTCATTTCCTTATCCTTTTCCTTTTCATTTTTTTTATGCATGACCACTACGTGCGAGTCCGAGGGATTCGTTTCTTCCCGCATCCGATGTTGGGCTAAAGCCCAACAAAATCCTCCTATCGAGTCAGCCCATCAGCCCATCCGCGGCGGAATCTATTAAAATTTCCCAGGGCCGAAGCCCAACAGCAGTGGACAGCAGCAGTCTTAAAATGGGCTGAGCCCATTTGAATCATATTCACTCCTCTACTTTATTTTTGTGTATTTAATTTGCATTGTATGACTAACATTTTGTTTGCTAATTTAGATAAATCTTAGTGACATTAAGGGGTTTTAGGTTAGTAATGGGTAGTTAATTCCACAAATTACATTCACTTCTATTTTCTAAACTATTTATAGTATCTATAACATTTATTTGAGTAATTGATTTTCAAGTAGTATGCCTATATATTTCCGGATTAAAAGAATCATTTTTCATTCTTACCATCTTAAGAATTTCAAAAAAACGTCGCTAACACACAAAATATGAATCCGATTATATTTTATAAACATTTTCAAGATTTATCCAATTATACATATTTTTAGCCGAAATTGGCTAAATAAAGAATGATAAAAATAAAAAGGAACTTATGGCCTTTTCATCATATTTAAGAATATAGGTTTAGGCATTTCTACACCATCATATTCGTATAATATCATTTTTTTATCTAAAGATCACATTTGTCAAATCATCTTTTAAAGGGCTATTATTCATAGGCAAATTATCTTATTTTACAAATCTTATTTTTGAATAACATTACTATATTTTTATTTAAGACCTTAGCAACATTTATAAACTATTTTCCAAACATTTAAAAATATTTACACTTAGCCTAATTAGATTTAAATCCGGTCGGTCAACCATTGTTAATGGATCTTAGAGGATGCCTAATACCTTCCCTCTAGGTTAGTTGAACCCTTACTCAAATCTTTCTGGTTTCGTAGATTTTTAAACAGAGTTAACTTTAGATAGATATTTTAATTAGCCTTAGGTGCCCTAATTCACCATAATTAATTAGGTGGCGACTCCTTAACTTTAAATAACCCCAGAATTACCCGGATGTTGTGAACTATTTTGACCCCGGTTAAAATAGGGTATAACAGAACTCACCCGCACACCCGAAATTCCCAAAAGAGGTAATCTTGACCCGGTCAACCCGGAACCCCCAAAACAAGGTTTCCATCCAATAGCCCAAAACACCCCCGAGTGCCTCGGGAACTGAACAAACTACACCCTAACAAGTCATAATCAACCATCCAGATCTAATGGAACCAACGAAACTCACAAAAGAACACAAATACCCAAAAGTCAACTATTGGTCAACACTTTTTCGCTTATTCAACTTAAGGGCTTATAAACTCCTCAAACCAATCCCTATCACCTCGGGAACTGTGCTATCTATCCCCACGAGTCAAACACGCTCTAACAAGCTAGGGGAAAAAGGGTAAAAAACACAATAACGACCAAACGGGTCGTTACACCAGCTTTAATATACATAACACATATAATTTTTTTTTCTTTTTTAATGATCTAAGTATTATAAAAGTTTTTTATATTGTCAGTATAAAAATTAAGAACAAATTATTTAACCAACAACTTTTAGTTAAGTTATGAGGTATTTTCCATCTTGTGTGCTATGATTAGATACTTCATCTTAGAGAGCTTTACCAAAATTGATGAAGTTTTCGGGTATTTGAACAGTGTGTAGCAAAATTGTGTCTAACCAGTAACGATCATAACTTGTTAATAATGTATGGGCAGAACTTATAAACAGTTTACACTGAAGTTATGCCTCTCCTTAAGAAAGTTATGGCCTTTCTAATGATTTTTGCTTTCTCAAATGGTAACTATTTAAATTCAGAAAATTTCACCAATTATCCTTTTTTGGACAACTGCTTAGTAAATGAACCTCTTTTTACATCTCTTTAACTTATGGAACTTTTAGATCATGGTCTTATGACCGCTTTTGAGCAAACTAAAAGTCTTATGAGTAGACGTTAGGCGACAGTTTAATTTTTGTACATATTGCAATGTTAGGCGACAATCAGGGCAGTTTCAGAAATCTGAATACGAGATCAGCCGAACCTAGTAGCTGTCGCACCAAAAAGTGTATTTGTGTTTAAAAATTTATGTATAATATTAAACTTAGAATTCAATTATTAGCACTTGAAAATTGTTTTTCTAAAATTCAGAACCCTTAAAATTAAAATCATGGTTCCGCCTCCGACGGCAGTCTAAAGTTTTATCTGTAAGGTTTGAGATATAAATGCAAACATTATACCCTGGTTTGATGTTATTTGAACGAGTAATTTTCTAAAGGTTAAATTTGCACAACTTTTAAAAATAGGGACAAATTTAAATCATTTTTTTGCACGGATTTCCCTTCAAACGTGCTGGACTTTAATTTTTGCCCCTCAAATTGCTGGTCTTTAATTTTTTCCCTTCGCCTAAAAAAGTGGTCTAAAATACCCCGAAGATCTGGGTTAGAATTCCGGCTTAGTTAAAGAATAAAAAATAAAAAATAAAAACATTTTCGCAAGGCTAGGTTTCGCGAAAATGCAGTAGTTCCAAGTTAGGCCCTATAAAGCATAACTTTTGTAATTCTACGTTAAGGCAAAAGTTATGCCAGACAAGGCATGACTTCTATATAGAAACTACGCCTTACGAATTGTTTCCTTTTTTTACTCTGCTGTGATTCTACATAAGTTAGGCCTTGCTCGAATGGACCTAATTTTGCTATGAAATTCTGCCTTGCGATTTTTTTTTTTTTTTTATACTTTGCTGGGGTTCGAACCCGTAATCTCAGCTTTCGTATTTTCACTTAAAGTACCGAACGACAAAAATTAAAGCATCCAATGAGACAAAAAATTAAAGACCATCCCCGAATAAGGACTTTTGTGCGAATGACCCAATTCAAATGTGGGCCTAAAACGGATGTTCGTGTAAATCAGCCATTTGCTATCTTATGGGCACCAATCGGACCTCATTTTTTGTTATGGGCTTTGCAGGTGGCCCCGCCTCTCTACTATCTTTTCTAGGGCCTCTCTATTATGGGTTTGATCGTGCTGCTAAACTCAGCAATATAATCAACAAAATGGCCAATCTATTATTCGTAGAACTACAAATTTTGACAATACTAGAGGAATAATTTGTAGAACTAATAATGTGTGTGTCTATATTTATACACAGCCAAAAACAAAACAAAAAAATTAGGTTGAACTTTAAGCACGAAAAATTGTTTTGCATCTTTTACTGATATCTGGCTTGTATATGGTTTACCCAAACAAACAAACAAAAAAAAATTACTTTTGATGGTTATTCGTGGCATAATTTTCTACCCGTCAACATTTGCTATATAGATACGTGTCTCCCCGAGCTATCATTGAAATCTTATATATATATCTATAAAAAGGTGACAAAGCTTTCGTGCAAGTAGACTTCAAAAAGCAAATTATTAGTAATTATCCTTTTTAATAGAATTTTGCATTTTTTCAATTTTAAAATAATAAAAATAGTATCCCATATGGAAAAAAAAAAAACCACACTAAACGTTGTTTTCCCCTTCCAAATATTGTGAACCGGTGCCACCTCCTTTAAAGTCTCTTAATTGCGGCTGCCCTTCATAAACACACTAACAGTCATGACTTTTCAAATTCTCTTAGTTACTCCTACCACTATCTATCTAACTTTTCCCCCATCTATTCCCAAAAAAAAAGTAACTGGGAAAACTACAAAGCCAATATTCATGAAAAGATGCCCAAAACGTTTCAAATTCATGTAGAACAAATAGCACCATACGTAAATAAAGTTATTAAAACACCATACTTCTTAGTCAAACTCCATAATACATTTGCTCTTCTAACTGCTCCATTGCATAAACACGGCAATATGTATGTGTATGGATAAAGCTCGTCCACAATTGAAGGCTTGGCGATTCTACCCGATAAAAATTTCAACAAAGCAGCAAAAGAGAAGAAATGAAATTGAATTTAGTCTCTGTTTTTGAGTTTTAAATAATGAAGAGGTTGAGGCAGTGGTGCGTACACAAATTTTTTGGTAAATGAGGTCGATATTTGATGAAGTTAACAAATACATCACTTCCGTAGTTAACTGTATCTTGGACCCTTGGTTTATTCTTATTCTGGACGCAAAGTGGACCTGGGTAAAGATCTTCTATCAAGTGAGTTCATCATTTGCTAATAAATATATCTGTAATGCACATTGTTTACGACGAAGTCGTTTCAAACAAGCACAACTACACCAGGTTGATATTTTTTATCTTATTATCGTCATCTTTTCCCTTTCTTGAAAGAAATAAATACCGAAAATTTCCGCATAAATTTGGTGCATCTTCACGCGTCCAATATATTTAGGAAATAAATTTCAAATAAAAAATAATTATCAGTGAGATTAAAAAATAATATTAAAATTGATCAATTTCATGAATTTCCCCTTTCATTATTATATGAGAATTATCTTTTAAGCTTTCAAAAAAAAAAAAAAAAAAAGGAAAATTGAAGAAGTCATGCTTACAAAAAGATGAAAGTTAAAAAATCCGAGTTTTGTATATCAAGTACAAAAATAGAATTTGCTAACTAATTAACCATTTTAAGAGTTGTAAATTAACTATACTTTACATAATAATAGTTTTCCCCAACATAGTCCCCCCCCATTTTTATAGTATGTTATATTTGTCTTTGACAACTTAAATAACTATTAACATTTCGTAAGGTTATATTTTTCATTATCCACTTATTCATTTTTGTATTCGAAAATTTAACTATTAGATTTCTAGCTAATTACAATTGTAATTAAATTAGGTTTATAAATAAAGTTACTTTTAATACGTTAGGGAATGCACTGGCTTACTTGCTAAGTGTGAACCATTTTACATCATTATTTGAATGATCTTCTCCTTTATTCATTATCCTTAGCCACTTCTATTTATTCGTCCATGAAATGAGAGGTCCGAAGCGATTAAATATAACTTCGGTCTTCTTTATAGGAATTAAGGAAATTTTATTATTTGTAGCTTTCTTAATATTACGAAGTGGTACTTTGCTACTTTTGCTTAGAATTCTTGAGATGCAATCTGAACAAAAGTTGCCAAAGAGCTATTATAGAGTATACAATAGATCACACATGGATTCTAATTAAGTTTATATTGCGTTTTCGGGATGACTCTTTAGCAATTTTTGTTGTATATGCACTATTTCGTAAATTATGAATTTACATATTGTATTGTTCTTCAAGTTAGATTGATATATTTGATTATTCATCAATTTATGTCAAGAGAAAAGCTGCCCACTTCATGTTATAGACCTCTTTTTAATTAAAAAAAATAGTAATAAATTAATTAACAATAAACTTTAATTTTTATAAATAGCTTTAAACAAGGCAAATTACCTAATTTACGCAAATAATTTCGCAGCTTTCTAGTCCGCATTCAGCAATAATAATGAAAAAGAAAAATGAACAATTATTATTATGCGGTTTTTCAAAGGGAAAGACTTTTAAATGGTAAACATATCATGAAGTTTACTTCTTCCCCGTACTTGTCTCCAATTAATATCACTTCGAACAAATATGTAGAGCCTCCCAAAATTAAGGTGTGTAGTTAAAAAAAAATTACAAAGAGGATAATTTAGTACCAGAGGTATTTATGTATTATCAGGTCTTATTTGTTGTGTTTACTTCACTACATTAGCTGTGAGGTATCTATTCTCTGTAGGGGGCTTTTGCTTTTGATATAATATTGTATTCTTTCTGCTGTCAATTTATGTGATACAATTTCAATTTTTTAGATATATTCTTATATTTAGAAATAATTTCCTTTACTCTTAATGAAATTATTTACAATGGCTAAGAAATATATGACTTTTTTGCTAAAAGTTTAAAATTTTTTTTTTTTTAAATTTAGCCCAAAACAAATGTTCGAAGTCCTAAATTTTAGTTAAAAAGAAAAAAAGGGAAAAAAAGAGAGAAAAGATAAAACATTTTCCCTTTAAAGGGTCCCCGGGCGACGGAAACTTATATA
>NC_081342.1:73558913-73586721 GCF_029784015.1 Lycium ferocissimum | reverse complement strand
GTTCAACGTGGGGTTTTTGCGTTTTTTTGGGGAAAACAAATAATTTGGTCATCGAAACGCCAACTCACTTTTCCCGCTCAGTGCGAACGAAATATAGGGGTTGCTATGTTTTGTCTCTGAATCTTCACCGGATCGTAACCCGCTCTTGGAGTTAATATATCCCGTCCCTAAGGCTACCGTGGTTTATCAGACAATGTCAGTTGTTTACCCTGTCAGAATCCATCCAACGTCGGCGCATTTCAAGCACATTGAGACGGATATCCATTTTGTTTCGTGAGAAGGTGGCGCGCGGTCACGCGCGTGCCCTTCATGTTCCGTCCCGAATGTCACCGCCTTGCCGATATTTTCACTAAAGGATTTTGTGTGTCTTATTTGGAGGATTTTCGATACGATGGGCTCGGCTTCGTACACCTCCCGTTTAAATTTGCGGGGGGTGTGATAGATAATGTAAATAGGTAGTAAAAGAATATTTGGTAAATCTTCTAATTTAGGTTAGTATATTTTGTATCCTAATAGGACATTGTAACCATGGTATATTTACCAATTCAATTACAAGTAACTATTTGATTACAATATTTTCTAACTTTAGAGATTAGCAACATGATGGTTCTTAATTAAGCCTTTTATCTTCCTCAAGGTGTCCTGGAGAAGAGTGTCTCTTTTAGTACGGAATTAATTAATTATTTCTTAGTCCACTCAATCTATCATATAGGATTCTTGTCGATTTTGGCTGTGTTTTGTTTAACTATTGGCTGTGTTTCGTTCAACTATTTAATTCTCATTAACTCTTCAGTCTTCACCAATCCCTAATTTTGCATGACGAATATACCAGGAAATTAGAATACCAATTCTGAAATTAATAACGTGTAACATGACTCATTTCTAATTAAGTTACGTGGGGCCAACTTCCATTTTCTAACTCAGGAATATGTTGTTTTAATTAACAAGTGAACAATTGAGGATGTGATGCACAACCTTAGCCCCAACTCTTAATAGGACCATGATGATAATTTTGAATATCTGCAACTCTGTTAGGTAATAGATAAAGAATAAATCGTATTGATAATGCTGTCTTAACCAGTTTTTCCATTGATTGATTCTATAACTCTGAAGTTTCTTATGTTTTAATTCGGAATGAAATATTGCTAGTGTTCTAAAATAGTCCTTTATTAATCCGCAAGTGAGGGAATATAAGAAATAAGATTAAACAAAATAAAGTATTTTTTTCTATTCCAATTTATATGACACGTATTTTTCTTTTTAATATGTCTCAAGAAAATCTATATTTTTTATTATTAGATGAGATGATCAGACAATTTAATTATCATTTTACGCGTTATCAGTTGCCAACTCACTTTCTTTGCTTGCCCACTATGTGTATATATTAAAGTTAAAGTATATTTGAAAATCTAGTGAGTGACACCGACGGATCCAAATGAAAAGAAAAAGTCTGGTCGATTGAACTATACAACTAAGTGAAATATTGAAGGTAAAAGTAAAAGTGGCCTTTGTCCAAGATCATTTTTTGGGTCTTGGCTAGATTAATTCTAGCACGTTCATTAACCTAATAATTAATTCTACTAATTAAGCAAAGTATGAGAATCAGTCGCTATCAGCTATCCAGTTAGTAGTGTATCATGTAAGGGAACACAGAAAAATTCGGATTTAGCTGATTCATGTGGGCTGCTCCTTTTTTTTTTCGTATCATAGTGTGTCAAAATCATTCAATGAACTTGGTTATTTTCTAGTTACGCTGGGAATTGTTCTGCTATAATTATTTCTAATAACGTTCATTAAACATTAATTGTGGGGTTAGATGGGTCGCTCCCTATACATAAAGTGAATTCGGAATTTTAAATCAGGACCAGTATTATTACATACAAAACTCTTTGCAAAAATGAATTTGAACTTAACATAAATATATTCTAAAAATATTTCCCTAAATGATTGGGCCACTTACCCTCTATGTACATTTGCCCATACCTAGCTATTTTAGTACCAAAGAATGAGTAAATGAAAGAGATCGTGGAACTAATTTGGACATGTACTATTCGGTATTGTTCAATTTCTTATATTTTTTGCTCATCCATATTCTTATTGTTAACATATCGTCTCGTATTTGCTTCAGCGTGAACTAGACGCTAGCTAGGTGTGTCCAAATTCTTTTTTAAAAAAAGTTTAATTTACCCCTCAATTTTCTTACTTTGATTTAAAATAACCCTCCACTAGAAGAAAAGATATATTTGGCAATAGATTGATTATTGTTGCAAAAAGTACTTTTGGCAACAAAATTTTTTTTTTTGTTGCATAGACTTTTCCCCAACTACCATTATTGCAACAACTTTTTTATTGTTATTAAAAGTACTTTTGTAACAATAATCAATACACTGGTAACAAAATTAAATTCTTTGGCAACAAAAAAGTTCATTTGCCAATAGTAAAATTAAATTGTTGCCAAATATTAAATTTTTTATTGCCATTTCTATACTTTCTTTTAGTGCTCAAGTTGGAGCTCGGTGAGGGGTCAAAGGAAAAATATGAGACTTTTCCCGATATCGGCGGTACTATATTACAAATTAACGACGCATCAAGTTGCCCAATTTCAAACAGTACAAAGGGCAAATTTGACCCTTGTTTCCTATAAAAATGTCTTTTTTTTCAATAAACTACTCACCCAGGTTTTCATCCCCTGTAGTGTTGGGGGCCGGGGTTTGACATAAACCCCTGCCTTGTTAATTGAAAACCCGCAGAATTGCAATACAAGGAGGAGGGCATAAACCTTATCTCTTCTATATCCTAGTATCAGGAAACTATACTAAGACAAGAAACATGTACGTTATAGCCTACAACTATCAGAAATAGCTTATGAATTATTCTCAGCTACAACATAACATGATAGAGCACCAAAAAATTGTTCCCAACTAAGTCAAGTTCCAGCTTGACCAGCGGGAACTTATCCATCTAGGGTGGTTCAAAATACCGCCTTGCATATATGCTTTGCTGGCCTGATCCTGAATGATGAAAGGCTCATTTTATCCGTGCGTAAAGGTCCTAGAGCTTCAGCTGGCAGATCTCTATGCAACCATGTTGGCCTCTCGGTAGCCAACATGATTGATCCCAAAGCAGGGATTTACCCCTATAATGTCAATTTTTAAGACTGTAGGATAACTTTGTGTTGCGCAGATGTGTTTGACTTCCCATTTAGGATTCCCATATTTTCCTAACAAATAATCAACTTTCTTTGTTTCTTTAAAGCATTTATCTTCTTGAGTAGGGGTGGGCGTTCGGTTTTTCGGTTCGGTTTTATCAAACTTCGGTTTGGCTATTTCGGGTTCCGTTTTTTTAAGGTGGACACCGAACACCGAACCAAACTAGTTCGGTTCGGTTCTTTCGGTTTCGGTTTTTTAAAGTTCGGTTCGGTTTCGGTTTTTTCAATTCGGTTTTTTTGATATAATATTAGAAGTGATTCCATTGACACTAATTCATATTCTCAAAAGCAATAAAATATAAAACTGATAAATTGAAATCAAAATCAAACAAATAGGATACACAAGAACAGAAAACTATAATCATGATATAAGATCAATAGGTGTTATATACATACCGTAAGAATGATTAAGAAAACACATAAAGGACATACATTAATCCTAAAGACACATCCTAGTCACCTTTCTTTGTTAAGGATATTTGATTTTCTCAATTGAAGTGGAAAATTAGGGATACAAATGCAAAAGAGGACTTATTACAATTGGGTTTTTTTTTGCTTTAAACTTAATGGGCCTGGATTATTTTAAATTTTTTTTTGGGTAATGTATTAAATTTCGGTGCTCGGGTTTTTTCGGTTCGGTTTTTATCAAACTTCGGTTCGGCTATTTCGTTTCGATTTTTTTACGGTGGACACCAAACACCGAATCAAACTAGTTCGGTTCGGTTCAGTTTGTTGAAGCTTCGGTTCGGTTCGATTCGGTTTTTCGGTTTTAGGTATTTATGCCCAACCCTATTCTTGAGTAGCCGTTTGATGCTCTGCATGCTGGCTGCTAATTGATAATAATATTTATAAACATTTTGGTTGTGTTTGAAATATATGACATCAAAATTTTCATCATGCTCCCATCATCAAAACATGAGAAATGGAGTTGGTTATATTTTGAAATTATGGGTGAATTAGTTTGCTGGTGGATTATTTAATTTCTCGATGTCATTTCATTGTGAATGTTTTCTTAATTAGTTGCCTTTTACAGTAATATAGCAATGGAGACACTTTGATTCAAGATGGACGTATGTTAGTCTTTTCTTCCAAAAATCTCGAAGATATTTTGAATATAATTTAGATCTCACTAACTTTGGACTTTAGAGACTATGATTATCACATAGAACCTAATTAACTAAATTTCAACCCTACTATTGATGGGTTACCTCTAGATTTCGACATCACTTGATAATTTTGCTAAGGGCTGCGCATGCGTAAATCGACAAATTTCTCTCCGTTTAAGGTTATCCATCCAACTGTCACGATCCAACTCGTGGGTCGAGCGGGCACCCACGCTAACTGCCGGCCCCCCGGTGGGCGAACCCTTCCCTTATTCAACTTTCAAATTAAGCATAACAAAAGAAACATAAATTTCTAAGTAGTCGCCATGTCATATTACTATATATAATGAGGGGCAATCCAATGATTTTTGTAGTCCTTAGTCGCATCTCAACTATTTAGTTGAGCAGCTTGTTAATCAAAACAAGGGCTCTTCCAAATTTGTCCTCGCACTTGCTTTTTATTGCATGATATACCAAAGTATGTTCCAAATAAATCAAAACACTTTCAAACTTTTTTGGTAATTATATGGCCCCTTAGTTCAACTTTTTGCAAGTGAAGTATGTACCATGACTTTTTTTGTGTCATTTATTTAGCCCTATTTTATTCTTTTATTAATTAGGTTGCCACTTTCAATTTGGTAAATATAAAAAAGTTTAAGACTCTTTAAAATGCTTAAAAAATTGTGAATGGTGATGATGTCATCTAAAAGAAACAACTATCCACAAAGACAAAAATTGTATGATATTAATAACTTTGAAAAACTCATTTGGTATTAAGAGAGAAGTCTTTAAATGATATTTTTACTTTATAAATTCTAAGATTATAATTAAATTTCTCTTGATCTAATCTTTTATTTTGAAAATATAAATTTAGGTATGATATTTTAACATAATTTTGTATGATAGGAAAAGAAATCAAAATCGATCCTTTAGAAAAATAAAAGCGAGAACAAATAAAAATTTTAGGTACGTTGTTGTATTACAACATGATTTAATTATTTAAATTTAGTTGATCCTAACTTTATCGGGACTGATAGTGGAGTTATAATATTACTATTGACGAAAAGTTTACCAATTGATATTCCACTTAGACTTCAAGAAAAAAAGGGGGGAAATGTTATTTTCTCACATGCATTTTTTGAAAGAAGAAAAGAAAGTTTAAATTAAAAAAAATAGTTATTTCACATTTTAGATATATATATGATGTAATTTGTATTAGGATATACTAACATCAGTATAAAGTATCAATTTCTTAAATTTTAAATTTTGTCTTATTTATAAGTAAGTTCACTAATTCCTCAACAAAAGAAAAAATGTATAATGTATAGTTTGATACTTTTTTCTTGAACCGGATAGTTCATAAAACGTGGTTGTTACTAATCGTGCATATGTAAACCACAAGTCCTTCTAGCAACTTTTTTTTAAAAAAATTGCACTGAAGTATATTACAGTATCAAACTTTTTAAGAATTATTATATTTTCGGTGATATTTTGCTGGGGTTCGAATCCAGAATCTCGGTTGTTGACACCCAATTTTGTCCTTCCTTCATTTAATTTTATATACTCGGGCTTCTAAATTTATCGACGAGCTAAATACTTTATTTTCGCTATTTTTATTTTTCAAACATTACTAGCAGTACTTTATCACAATCTTTAAATGATCCGTCATCGTTCATTTTAGGATTTGTACTCGTTAAATTAATTTTTACTTTGTTAAATCATTTACTAATTACTATTCAATTTCACATAGTATATATTGTACTAGTCGTTAAATTAGAAACCCAAAAGGAATTAAGTTGAAGGAGAGAAGGCCTCAAAATTTCAGCCAAATAAATGGCCCAAGCAGACCAGCCCATTTTCTACACTAAACGACTAGCCCATACCCATTACTTAACCCGATCCGGCCCATTCTTCTTTTCATTTTCATCAGCCTCTTTAGGGACAAAATAAAAAAAACCTAATCCATTTTTCTTTCCCTTCAGCCGCCTCTTCTTTCTCTCTCCATTTCACTGTACACAAAACAGGTCAGTGCATTCTCTTTATTTCGAATCTAAGTTTTCAATGAGTTCGCGTTTTATTATATGTTGAGGTTGTTGGATTTTCTTCAGATTTTTACGTGTTAAGTACCATGAATTTTGAATGTTTGTTTGTTGATGACGTTTAGATGAAATAGGGATTTGTATCTAGTAGCTTGATTTGTACAATCGACGCTATTCGGTTTATGATACCAATCCAGTGTCTTTGACCACAATACGATTAGGCTGAAGTTGATAGAAAAGAAATCGATAAAAATATATTTTGATTATGTGATCAAACAGTACCTTGTTTGTTAGTATAAGTGGTATCGGAACGGGCTCATATTGTCGAATGGTTGAGATGAGTTGCTGTTACCGCCAGAAATGTGTAGCTTATATGCTTGGGTAACTCGAGTCCTGTCCCTGTTCAAACATAAATGACCATATGCCTAACTTAAAAAGGGAAGATCCGTTGGATTCTCTCTGTCAAAATATATCTGTCCAGAACTGTGTATGCCCACCGAATTGAATAAGAATGTTGTTTTACTATCTTAATTGGAGTCATAAGTTTGTGTTTGTGGAATGTACATTTGTGTCAAAGATCTACTGTTCTGTTTATGCTGGATAGAGGAAGAGGTCGCTTTGAATCATTGTGTCTTTTCTCTCGTTTTCATCATCTGCCTCAATATGTTTAACATCACTAATATCCTTAACATGTTAAAATTATAAAATGAGCTTGTTAGATTAAAGTAGTGAAAAGAATCAAGACCTAGTTAGCCTGCGGGATTACTGACTAGTTCCAAATTAGAAAGTATTCAACTTGCTGTTTTGATTTCTTCAAATCCAGTCTTAAGCCTATTTTCCTTCCTTTTTTTTAATCAACTACATGTTATAAATTGATCATATTAAATATGGGTTAGCATTAATCAACTTATCTGTACGATATCCTGTGCCATTCTCCTCTCTTCTTTGCCCTCGTATGCGTGATGAAATGTTACCTCTATTTTTTTAAGAAAAATTATGTCTTCGGAACATTTCATTTGATTGAGATGCTGATGAAAATGATGTCAAAGAGTATACGTGGGTTTGTTCTTCTTTTAAGAGATGCCAACCTTTAAGAGCAGTTGAAGTAAAAATCAGAAATGCGTATGTTTTAAAACTTGATGAATTGTATAAGGCTCCCCCTCCTCCTAAAATCTACTGCACTACGTTAAATCCAATGATATATCACAGTTAGACAGTAAAATATTTGTGTGTCTGGTTTACTTTATTATCATGGAAATATCATAGTTGTGATTTCCCTAAAGGTATGGCACCTCCGAAATACATTGTTTGATTTAAGTAGAACATTTCGCGCTTGCTAAAATAGTATCACTGCTGCATATCTTCTTTTAGAATGAGGTGTTTAATGACATTCTCTTGAGTTCTGTAACTTTCTAATGAAATGAGATATTATATATATACACCTTACTGTTTTAATGAATGGCAACTTGATGCTTGTAACATGTTAAGGATCAGTTCTCTTCTTCTAATCCGATCTTCTTTTAATGTTTGCATGATTATCGGAGCCGAAGAGTTTCACTTGAGACTCAACGACGCCGCTGCCGCACGGGGCCAATATGACATCATTTCCTCCTTTACATCCGTTGAATAATGAAGCCTGCGGGCGGTTTGCTATCTCCAGAGAATTGAATGGAAAAACGCTTATCATCTTGTTCTTTTTTCTTCTCTTCGCTGTTTGATAATTTATGTGTTTGCGTGCTGAAACCAGATCGTTATGGTATTAACAATTAGACCGTGTTTAATCATCTAGCGTCATTTAACTCTCGATATTAACAGGATATTTGTCGTATAAGAGTATAACACCTAGTTAGTTTAAAAGAGGAAGTCCGTAATATATTACTTCAGCATGTATAAAAGTAACGTTTTGCAAAACTCTATTCTGTATCATTTTTATGGGACGATTAACAATTCCACAGTCAGATACATTTTTCTTTCTACATGCAATTAAGTTAGTTAATTATTAAAGTTGGCATTCAATCCTAAGCCCCTCTTTCTACCCAAACTCTCCCTAAGTTTTCAAACCAAAGTTTTATTTTCAAAATCATATCAGCCTTTTGTTAAAACATCATGTTAACCAATTTACATTCTATACTATATTTATGAACAGATCTTCAATATATTTTCTTCCATAAATTATTCACATTTTGCTTTTAGCCTAATTAAATTTGAGTCCGATCGGATTAACCATCATTAATGAAATTTAGAGGATGCCTAATACCTTCCCTCTAGATTAGTAGAACCCTTACCTAGATCATTTTGGTTTCGTAGACTTTAAAAACAAATCAACTTTAGATAATTACTTTAATGAATTTTAGGTGTCCTAATTCACCGTAAATAATTAGGTGGCGACTCCTTAACTTTAATTAACCCCGGAATTACCGGGATGTTGTAAACTATTTTGACTCCGGTTAAAATAGGGTATAACATCGGTGATAGTTTCGGTCACTTAAAGTACCGAACAACAAAAATTAAAGACCAACAATTTGAGTGACAAAAATTAAAGACCATCCCCGACTACGGACTTTTGTGCGAATGACCCAATTTAAATGTGGGCCTAAAAAGGATGTTCGTGTAAATCAGCTATTTGCTCTCTTATGGGCACCAATCAGACCTCATTTTTTGTTATGGGCTTTGCAGGTGGCCCGGCCTCTCTACTTATCTTTTCTAGGGCCTCTGTGTTATGGTTTGATCGTGCGGCTAAACTCAGCAGTATAATCAACAAAATGGCCAATCTATTATTCGTAGAACTATAAATTTTGACAATACTAGAGGAATAATTTGTAGAGCTGATAATGTGTGTGTGTATATATACACGATAATGTGTGTGTATATATACACAAATAATTTCTACCCGTCAACATTTGCTATATAGATACGTGTCTCCCCGAGCTATCATTGAAATTCACGCAAATAATTTCGCAGCTTTCTAGTCCTCATTCAGCAATAATAATGAAAAAGAAAAATGAACAATTATTATTATGCGGTCTTTCAAAGGGAAAGACTTTTAAATGGTAAACATGTCATGAAGTTTACTTCTTCCCCGTACTTGTCTCCAATTAATATCACTTCGAACAAATATATAGAGCCTCCCAAAATTAAGGTGTGTAGTTACAAAAAAAAAATTACAAAGAGGATAATTTATTACCAGAGGTATTTATGTATTATCAGGTCTTATTTGTTGTGTTTACTTCACTACATTAGCTGTGAGGTATCTATTCTCTGTAGGGGGCTTATGCTTTTGATATAATATTCTATTACTCTCTGTCCCAATTTATGTGATACAATTTCAATTTTAATATATATTTTTATATTTAGAAATAATTTCCTTTTACTCTTAATGAAATTATTTACAACCATAGAAATATATGACTTGTTTTAGACCACAAGTTTCGAAAGTCTTTATTTATTTCTTAAATTTCATGCCTAGTCAAATAAATTGTTCGAAGTCCTGCAATTTTATAGTTAAAAATGAAAAAGGGCAAAAAAAGAGAGAGAAAGATAAATAGATTTCCTAATCAATAAGGCATGCCACGGGGCGTATATCCTGCAATTTTATATATATAACACGAGTCCCTGAATTACACGGATAATCATATGTATACTATAGATAGATAATCATATGTATACTATAGATAGCAAGCCAGCATGCAGTAATATATGCTTAGTACTAATTCTCAGCAACACTTAATATTGTCACTATAGTGGATTTTAGGGCTTCTTCATTTGATAACTCATCAGGAACCCTAATCACGATATCTTGAAGCATCAAGTCTTTAACACTGGAAACACTTGCATGATAAATCTGAAACTCCAGCTCTCTCATCACGTTCATCAATCTGGCACACGGATAATTAATATCCAAAGACTGAACCCTAATCATGGCTTCCGATCCTATAATTTTCACCTCAATTTCCATCCCATTTTGTGCCCCGTTAATGCTGCTCGAAAATAATGACTTATCTTTATTAGCTCGATCAGTTACAACAGAAGACTCACTATAAGAATCGTGTCGCTCAATAGTTATAGGTTTTTTCTGGGGCTCGATTAATTTGGATTCTAGATCTTCGATTTTAGATTTGAGCTCATTGATATAAGTAACTGCATCTGCTAGCAATGAAGCTTTGTCCATTTTGGACACATATGGAACAACGCTTCGTAGAGCATAGAATCGATGGTTCAATTTTTCCCTTCTTTTTCTCTCAGCCTCCACGTGAATTTCCATTGTTGTTTCTCTACTTGTTATTATTGTACTGCTTGAATCGCCCTTCTTTGCCCGCTTTCGTGACCGATTGACAACATTGTTGATAGGTGAGGACTCGTTCTCGAAATCGGAATTGCCAGATTCTGATATTAGGTTTCCTATAGCCATTTCTTGTTTTATAACATCTGCTTCTTGCCAAGTTGATCCACGTTTTCCAACCTTCTGATGATCTCTCGATGTTACTGCTGAGTCATAATGTAATTAAACAATTAAAATTAAGCACTATCTAACAGTTTGGACTTTTAGATGAAACTACGATTGCATAATTCAACATGGTATTGGAGCCGATAAGAGATCTTTTCTCTAACCTCACTGCCACCCAAAAAGAACAAAAACAAAAACAAAAAATTTAATTCTACATGTTTAACCATGAAAAAGAATCAGGTGAACACATGAAAAGACATGTTGAGGCAGTGAGCCGCAATATAATTAACTAGAAGTATATTTTCTTTAACAAATTAAGCTTTTAGAAGAAATTGTGTATTTTAGGAATCAGACTCACTGAAGAGGCATATGTTTAGACATTGTCAGATGAATAGTCACACGATTCAACATAAACCAAATTAAGGCTCCAAAATATATACTTGGTTCATGGGTAGATGAGTAGTCGTATTCATGTTATTATATGATCCAAATAGAGACCTAATGAGCCGAACAAGTTCTCAACTTTTATAACTGCACATATGTTATGTTTAATGTTACAAGCTTCAAAAAACTTAATTTCTTTCTTAAATTTCATTTCGATTCAAACTATATCACAAATTGAAAAGAAGGGAGTACAAGAAACAATCACACAATTCAACAGAAATAGAATCAAAGCTGGAAATACCTTGATTGATGGGTGGATTAGAAGTCGTATTCACGTTATTGTTTGATCCAAATAGAGACCTAATGAGCTGAACAAATTCCCAATTTTCTTGAATAACATCAGAAGAACCCAATTCAACAACACCACTAGGAGTAGCAATACACGCAATCGTACGAATTCCATGCAAATCAGCTTCTTTAGCTCTCTCGCAATTATAAAGCTGCAATTCATAATAACTAGCCAGCCACACGTTTGAGCTGGCCGAGGTATAAGCTCGTACGACGAGTTCATCCTCAGCCACGAAACACTGTGTCATAGATAACATATAAAACCACTCCGAATCCGTAACATTATCATTACTAGTATCATCTATTACATCGAAGCCAAATTTCTTCTGATGCTGATGATACTGGCGATGGCCTATTTTCGCGGAAGCTGTGTCTTTAGTTCCACGAAAATGGCCATCGCCCCAAGAGAAGATAAGACGGTCATTGACATCTTTGGATGCTTTCCAGAAGATGGAATAAACCCACCATTCTTGACGACTATGGATTATATATTCAAGGAGTTTTTGAAGTGTGTTTGGCTGTGAAGTAGTTGATGAAGTAGAAAATATATTTTCCATTTTCAGCAACTACTACTAATTTATTTTAGTAGTAATATTTGATGAAGAGAGATTATTGTTGAGCCTTAATCCTCGCAGAGAGTTTTGGCTTTAATATATTAGCAGAGGTCGAGGTTCCTTTCATACAATACGTTCGTGCATGTTCTATTTTGGCACCATTTTCACGTGGTTTCTGCACTTCCCTTTTCTTTTTCTTTTTTTCCCTTTCCTTTCCAAGTTTATATTCTATTTTTTCGCCTGATATTTTTTTACTTCGTCCTTAAAAAGTGATATCTTTTTATTATATTTAAAATAATTTAAATTTAAACTTTTTATTTTTTGCTTAATTAGATGATTTATAATCACACATAAATATTTGTGACATGTTATAGACCTCAAGTCTTTAAAAATAGATCATTGTTCCTTAAATTATCATTCAATCAAATGCCTCACATAAATTGGGGGGGGGCAGCAGATGGAGTGTATGGCAATATTTAATTGAGGATGAAGTTTAAAAGATAAAAGAATATTTTGACTAACACCAAAAGTATTCTTGAAACTTATAATTTTAATCATGCTAATAATATTCTATGATTATAAAAATATATCATCTAACAAGGTAAAAGTAAAACAAAAAATGTCAAATGTTAAAAAAAGGTTCATGTTTTCTCAATGATAAAGTCACATCAAATGGAAGATGGAAAAAAAGGTATTACTCCGTCCCAAAAAGATTGTCCTAGTTTGATTTGACACGGAGTTTAAAAAATAAAGGAAGACTTTTGAAATGTGTGATCTAAAACAAGCCTTAGATATTTGTGTGGCTATAAATCATCTCATAAAGTAAAATTGCTTCTAAATATAAAAAGGTGTCAATTTTTTTTGGATAAACTAATAAGGAAAGTGGGACAATCTTTTTGGACAGAGGGAGTATTGAACTCTTTTGGACATCGACCCCTATTCTGTAAATAAATATCCAGAAAGTGAATACACGAAGGAGGGAACATAAAACTGAATTTCCTCAAACAACAAAAAAGAGCTGGACATTCCCACCTCCTCAAGTAACAAAAGTTTTGAACTATTGAACCGTACAAACAAGGAACTATAGTCATCTAATGGATGCATTTTCGCTTGCTTAATCACGGCTAGTCATTACAAGTAACTATTTGATTACAATATTTTCTAACTTTAGAGATTAGCAACATGATGATACTTAAGTAAGCCTTTTATCTTCCTAAAGGCGTGCTGGAGAAGACTGTCTCTTTTAGTACGGAATTAATTAATTATTTCTTAGTCCACTCAATCTATCATATAGGATTCTTGTCCATTTTGGCTATGTTTCGTTCAACTATTGGCTGTGTTTCGTTCAACTATTTAATTCTGATTAACTCTTCAGTCTTCACCAATCCCTAATTTTGCATGACGAATATACCAGGAAATTAGGATATTATACCAGGAAATTAGGATACCAATCCTGAAATTAATAACGGTAATATTACTCATTTCTAATTAACATTACAAAAATATAGGTAATTTGCGGAGATTGAAAGTTGCAATTCGCGGAGGTTTTAGCCTCTTCTGACAACTAGCTGAATTTCAACTTTCAACCCTCAGCGAATTTCAACTTTCAACCTCCGCAAATTACCCATTTGTTTGTAGTGTAAGTTGCATGGGACAACTTCCATTTTCTAACTCAGGAATATGCTGTCTTAATTAACAAGTGAACAATTGAGGATGTGATGCACCACCTTAGCGGCTTAGCCCCAACTCTTAATAAGACCATCATGATAATTTTGAATATCTGCAACTCTGTTAGTTAATACGATAAAAGAATTTTCACGTGTTTGACTCATTAAAAAAAATCAAGTCCGCACGTGAGAGAATATGTTAAAGAAATATGATTAAATAAAGTACTTTTTTCTATTCCAATTTATATAACACACTTTTTCCTTTTTAATATGTTTCAAAAAGAATATCAATATTTTTTACTATTAAATGAGGTGGTCAGACAATTTAATTATCATTCTACTCGTTGTCATTTGCCTAACTCGCTTTCTTTGCTTGCCGACTGTGTGTATATAATTCGTTGAATTTTGCACATTCTCTGTCTCGTTCTCAACAATATTGAGTAATGAATGTTGGAATACTGTAACAAAGTATATCTTTTTCAAACCTTTACATTAGTAGAAGCCACTAGTAAGAAAAAGAAAAAAAAAAAAGGATTCTATTAGTGTCTCACTAATAGAACGTAAACCATCAGCATATATCGATAGAAGCTGTTATTTATTTCTACGTTCAGAAATTTGAGGGTTTAAAAAAGATCACTCTCTTGGGAATTCGATTGAAACTTAGTCACACATAGTATCTATAAGAAATCATATAAACTATTATGGTTAAGGAATTTAATAATGTTAGAATTCATATTAATTAACCACAATCACAAAATAAAAATTTATGTACGTTACGACACGTGTAACCACACTGTGGAAATGTAACATTCATGTGTGCAATTTAGTCTACTAATTGCCTTTAGAAATTTATTTTAAAAAAAGGATTTATTAAAGTTAAAGTATATCCAAAATCTAAAAAGTGACACCGACTCCATATAAAAGAAAAAGTCTTCGATTAAACTATATAACTAAATAAATATTGAAGGTAAAAGCACAAGTGGCTTTTATCCAAGATCAGTCTTGGCTAGATTAATTCTAGCCCGTTTATTAACCTAATAATTAATACTACTAATTAAGCAAAGTATAAGAATCAGTCGCTATCAGCCATCTAGATGGTCGTGTATCATGTAAGGGAACAAATAGAGAAAAATTCGAATTTAACTGTTAAAAGCATATGGTTCATGTGGGCTGCTCCTTTTTTTTTTTTTTTTTTTTTTTTTTTTTGTATCATAGTGCGTCAAAATTATTCAATGAATTTGGTTATTTTCTAGTTACACTGGGAATTGTTCTGCTATAATTATTTCTAATAACGTTCATTACACATTGGGGGGGTTAGATGGGTCGCTCCCTATGCATAAAGTGAATTTAATTTTAAATCGTGTACGTATTATTACATACAAAACTCTTTGCAAAGATGTATCTGAACTTAACATAAATATATTCTAAAAATATTTCCCTAAATGATTGGGCCACTTACCTTCTATGTACATTTGCCCATACCTATTTTAGTACCAAAGAATGAGTAAATGAAAGAGATCGTGGAACTAATTTGGACATGTACTATTCGGTATTGTTCAATTTCTTATATTTTTTGCTCATTCATATTCTTATTGTTAACAAATCGTCTCGTATTTGCTTCAACGTGAAATAGACGCTAGCTAGGTATGTCCAAATTCTTTAAAAAAAAAAGTTTAATTTACCCCTCAATTTTCTTACTATGATTTAAAATAACCCTCCACTATAAGAAAAAATATATTTGGCAATAGATTGATTATTGTTGCAAAAAGTACTTTTGGCAACAATTTTTTTTTTTTTTTTTTGCATAGACTTTTCTCAACGGCTGTTATTGCAACAACTTTTTTTGTTGTTGCCAAAAGTACTTTTTGCAACAATAATCAATACTATGGCAACAAAATTAAATTTTTTGGCAACAAAAAAGTTCATTTGCCAACAAAGAAAACCAAATTGTTGCTAAATATTAAATTTTTTATTGTCATTTCTATACTTTCTTGTAGTGCTCAAGTTGGAACTCGGTGAGGGGTCAAAGGAAAAATATGAGGACTTTTCCCGATATCGAGGGTACAACCTTAGCCCCAACTCTTAATAGGACCATCATGATAATTTTGAATATCTGCAACTTCGTTAGTTAATAGATAAAGAATAAATCGTATTGAAAATGTTGTCTTAATCAATTTTTCCATTGATTTATTCTATAACTCTGAAGTTTCTTATGTTTTAATTCGGAATGAAATATTCCTAGTGTTCTAAAATAGTCCTTTATTAATCCGAAATATGATTAAACAAAATGAAGTATTTTTCCTATTCCAATTTATATGACACGTATTTTTCTTTTTAATATGTCTCAAAAAAATCTATATTTTTTATTATTAGATGAGATGGTCAGACAATTTAATTATCATTTTACGCGTTATCAGTTGCCAACTCACTTTCTTTGCTTGCCCACTATGTGTATATATTAAAGTTAAAGTATATCTGAAAATCCAGTGAGTGACACCGACGGATCCAGATGAAAAGAAAAGGACTGGTCGATTAAATTATACAACTAAATAAAATATTGAAGGTAAAAGTAAAAGTAGCCTTTGTCCAAGATCATTTTTCGGGTCTTGGCTAGATTAATTCTAGCACGTTCATTAACCTAATAATTAATACTACTAATTAAGCAAAGTATGAGAATCAGTCGCTATCAGCTATCCAGATAGTAGTGTATCATGTAAGGGAACACAGAAAAATTCGGATTTAGCTGATTCATGTGGGCTGCTCCTTTTTTTTTTTTGGTATCATAGTGCGTCAAAATCATTCAATGAACTTGGTTAGTTTCTAGTTACACTGGGAGTTGTTCTGCTATAATTATTTCTAATAACGTTCGTTACACATTAATTGAGGGGTTAGATGGGTCGCTTCCTATCCATAAAGCGAATTCGGAATTTTAAATCAGGACCAGTATTATTACATACAAAACTCTTTGCAAAGATGAATTTGAACTTAACATAAATATATTCTAAAAATATTTCCCTAGATGATTGGGTTAGTCGGAGGCAAGGGGTGCACCTACCCACTGCCTTCTATGTACATTTGCCCATACCTATTTTAGTACCAAAGAATGATTCAATGAAAGAGATAGTGGAACTAATTTGGACATGTACTATTCCGTATTGTTCAATTTCTTATATTTTTTGGCTCATTCATATTCTTATTGTTAACAAACGTCTCGTATTTGCTCCAGCGTGAAATAAACGCTAGCTAGGTGTGTCCAAATTCTTTTAAAAAAGTTTAATTTACCCCTCAATTTTCTTACTATGATTTAAAATAACCCTCAAGTTGGAGCTCGGTGAGGGGTCAAAGGAAAAATATGAGACTTTTCCTGATATCGGGGTACTATATTACAAATTATAACGACGCATCAAGTTGCCTAATTTCAAACCGTACAAGGGAAAATTTGACCCTTTTTTGCTATAAAAATGTTTTTTTTTTCAATAAACGACTCACCCAGGATTTCATCTCCTGTAGGGCTGGGGACCGAGGTTTGACATTAACCCCTACCTTATAATTAAAAACCCACATAATTGCAATATAAGGAGCAGGGCATAAACCTTACCTCTTCTATACTAAGACAAGAAACATGTACATTATAGCCTACAACTATCAGAAATAGCTCATGAATTATTCTCGGCTACAACATAACATGATAGAGCACCAAAAAATTGTTCCCATCTAAGTCAAGATCCAGCTTGACCACGGGAACTTATCCATCTAGGGTGGTTCAAAATACCACCTTGCATATATGCTTTGCTGGCCTGATCCTGAATGATGAAAGGTTCATTTTATCCATGTGTAAAGATCCTAGAGCTTCAGCTAGCAGATCTCTATCTTGGAAAATTTGAACATTGCATATGCAACCATGTTGGCCTCTCTGTAGCCAACATGCTTGATCCCAAAGTAGGGATTTACCCCTATAATGTCAAAAATCCCAAAAATTTAATGAGATAATTTATTGTGTGATTGGTGATTTGGTGTCTAAATTTTAAGACTGTAGGATAACTTTGTGTTGCGCAGATGTATTTAACTTCCTATTTAGGAGTCCCATATTTTCCTAACAAATAATCAACTTTCTTTGTTTCTTTAAAGCATTTATCTTCTTGAGTAGACGTTTGATGCTCTGCATGCTGGCTGCTAAATGATAGTACTATTTATAAACATTTTGATTGTGTTTGAAATATCTTACATCAAAATTTTCATCATGCTTCCGTCATTAAAACAGGAGAAATAGAGTTGGTCATATTTTGAGATTATGGGTGAATTAGTTTGCTGATGGACTATTTTATTTCTCGATGTCATTTCATTGGGAATTTTTTCTTAATTAGTTGCCTGTTACAGTAATATAGCAATGGAGACACTTTAATTTAAGGTGGATGTATGTTAGTTTTTTCTTCCAATAATCTCGAAGATATTTTGAATATAATTTAGATCTCACTAACTTGGACTTTAGAGACTATGATTATCACATAGAACCTAATTAACTAAATTTCAACCTTGCTAATGATGGGTTACCTCTAGATTTCGACATCACTTGATAATTGTGCTAAGGGCTGCTCATGCATAAATTGACAAATTTCTATCCGTTTAAGGTTGTACATCCAGTGCCACTACAACATTAGGCATCTGTAGCTATCGATTCTCAGCTATGAATTTGAAAATCGTGACTAATACTTAACTATAGCCACAAAAATTAAAATTTCATGGCTATTTACAATTTCATAAAATTTCTTAGCTACAAAACTCACATGGCAAAGCTAATTCCTCTTTTTTACTATAGTTGTCAACTATCGTGGCAATAATTGCCCAAGTAGCTATGAATTTATTGCTACAATAAAACGTCGTAGCTAAATCGCATGTTTTTGCCACGCTTTTGAAGTCACTGTAGCAATAGTAATCTAGTAGCCACAAAAAATGACTTGAAACAAAATATTATAGCTAAATGGATATTTTTGCTTCAAGTCATAAAAATCCGTAGCAATAATTACCCAAATAGCTACAAATTTATTGCTACAGTAAATCATCGTAGCTAAATCGTATGCTTTTGCCACACGTTTGAAGTTACCATAGCAATAGTAATCTTATAGCCACAAAACAGACTTGAAAAAAGTTATTATAGCTGAATAGATATATTTTGCTTTAAGCTATAAAAATACATGGCAATAACTATCCTAATAGCTACAAACTTATTGCTACAATAAAATTTCATAACAAATAAAATCACAATTAAAAGTGTTATAGCCCGTATTTTGTACGTTTGGATATTTCGAAGTCGTCGTGGGAAGTTAAGGACGAGATCATTTTCAAAGAACATTTTGATGTGCGAGTTGTTATAAATGTAATTTATGACTATTATTGCATGGGAAATATTGAGAAAGGTTAAGGTTAAAAAGGGGAAATCGCAAAGTGGTCAATGGAAATAATGTGGAAGCTTAGGGGCAAAATGGTAATTTTACACAGTTCAAGAAAAACTCATGAAGGGGGCCACATTGGCCGTGCACTATATGCCCTATTTTTGATTAATAGGGGGCCAATTGTAAATTATAAATAATGCATGGGCTAAAGCTTGTAAGAGAAGCCATTTAGTCTTCTTTGTATTTTCAAGAAAATTCTAGAAAAGTGATGAAGGAGACATGTGACTATAATTGAGGGGCTTATAAATAAATAGAGAGAAGTGGTGAAAATAACAAGAAGACCCTCTTAATTTTCTTCATAAGTCAAGAATTTTCAAGGAAACAAAATGAAGAGCAAACAAGAAGGCCATATTCGGCCACCATCATGGAAATTTGACTCCATGAAATTTTGTCCCAAAAATTTCTTTCTCCAAGTATTTCTACTAATTCAAAGATGCTCTTCAACATGGTGCAATTGTTGAGGCAAGAGAATCATTCTTTGTCGCAAGTTGACAACCTTGGCTAAGTGAGAGAATTGAAGAGAAAAGGTAAGAAACCAATCTTTTTACATGTATTATGATGGTTGTGCATGTCGTGGTGGCAGAAATGAATGGAACTTATGAAATATGCATGCATGTGGTATGGCCGAATGGAGTATGTGCATGTATGCATGATTGAATTCATGTAGTATTTTGACCGTTGTTGTGTGTAGTAGTGGAGAAATGGATGAAATATATGGAAGTATGTATGTTTGAGTGTGGTGATGTGAGTGTTTGCATTGTGTAGAAGTAATGAGCCAACTTTACTTAGTGATTCAATGGTTATTATAGTAAATTCTATGATGAAAAACGAGAATCTAATAGCTTGAAATGAAGTTGTAATTGTTGGTAGATTATGGAAGAAGTTATGTGAATTGTTGGAAAATTGCTTAAAGGCTAATGTGATTTGAATACGGACTTTTTGTATTGTTGGGAAATGGTATGACTAGTGTATGAAACATTAATGTAAGTCATGAATTTGGAAGGAAGGAAATGAGTGAAGATCGTTTAGTGGAAGTTGGGTTGAAGGTTGAGATGATATGTAGAAATGGAAATTTCTTATGTTAGAATATATCGTAATTGCTTATCGATGTTGTTATTGGTATTGTTGTTGATAGTTTGGCGGGTTAAATTCCCGATTGTCGTTGATGTTGATTTAGGGCCGAGCCATATTCTCGGGATGGTGCATTTACGGGGGAGGTAGTTGCCGAAATTTCGTGACAAGAAACAAATTCAAGATTGGAATTTCAAGCCTCATGAATAGTAATCGGTAAATATGACCATTTGCAAATTTTTGGCGAAACGATTCGAGATTGGACGAGCATAAGACGTCCGAAAGGTATGTAAGGCTTACCCTTTCTTTCTCTGGCATGTCCTAGATATACTAGGCTTGAATTTGGACCTCGGGGACAACTCTACTCCTCGGAATTCATGTCCGAAAATTGCCCTTTTTCTTTCAATAGAATTGAATCATTTATGCTGCTAATGGTTTGAAAATTTGTTTAAACGCCTAGAACTTGAACAAATGGAACCCGATTGTCTTAGAACTATTATGAATGACATTATGAAGTGTAAAATTATGTAAGTGAGGTACGTCACCCCGCCACCCGGGTGGGCCCACAAACCCCGAGACCTATGTATATCGTCCTGTTTGCCTTACTTCCGCACGAAAAGTACTGGAAACCTTTGGCTAATGTTCCGAGCTTGCTATAAGTGTCTGGTAACTCAGATAAAAGTATTATGGTTTGACTATTCTGATATAAACGCTCCGTATGAATAATCCGATTTGAATATTCGACATAAGCATTAGATGTAAATGTTCCGGCATAAGCATTCGGTTATAAGTATTTGAAGGTAAATATTCGGATATGTATATGACCGACATAAGTATTCCTTAAGTATTCTCGGTATGAATGTTTGACCTAAGTATTCCCAAGCATGACTATTTGGGTATGAATCTTGACCGAGTATTCTCACGCGAGTATCCTTATAAGTCTTAATGTTCTCCATACACGACTCCGGATCGCTTGAAAGTCCGAAGAGGTTTCTGCATGGCAAATGCTTATAACTCTTTGACGCTAACCCGAAACTTGTTCTGATTCTTCGTATGTTAATAAGCGTATGTATTCATCGAGTCGATTCTATATGCATATGTTTCGCACTACTCGCTCGTGCGCGCACCAATGTATCTTTCACCGAGTCCCGGCCAGTGGCATGTTATGATCTCGTGTGTACGTCACGATACGATTCGATTCACCGAGTCCCGGCCGGGACATGTTATCGTGCACTTCTTCGCATTATTCACCGAGTCCCTCGTACTCAAGCGGGCCGGGACACGTTATCCGTATGTATTTATGATTTGATGGTATCGGGGATGGTGGCGAGATGGCATATTATGATTATTCACCGAGACCCGCGAGAGGTCGGACACGTTATGTATACTTGGCACACGATTCCGATATGCATAATTCTACTTCACCGAGTCCCTTAACAAAGGGCCGGACACGTTATTTGCATATATGACTTATGAATCCGATATATGATCCTATTTACCGAGTCCCTCCTCGTAGGCCGGGACACGTTATATGCATCTGTGATCCATGACTTTGACATACATCTATGAGTCTATCCACCGAGTCCCTCACAGGAGGGCCGGGACATGTTACTCTGACACATCTCTGTACGTCTGACTCTGAATACGAATCTGTCTGACATATCTCTGCACGTCTGACTCTGAGTATGAATCTGTCTGACATATCTCTGTACATCTGACTCTGAACACGAATCTGTCTGATACACCTCTGTATGTCTGACTGTGATTACGGGTCTGTTCGATATACCTCTGTACGTCTGCGTCTGATATACGATATCGTCTGAACATTCTGTACGTTCGTATTCCGCCCGACATGATCTCGTTCGAACATTCTCGTACGATTCGCACCTCTTCGGACACGCGGTCCGTGGTTGTAAAGCACGCATTTTGGTATTCCGGTTGACTTACTTTCGTACCTTTTCCGATATATGACAGCGCGTATGGACTAGGTCCGAACGGTAAGCGTCCGGGTATTCGAGTAAAGTATTTACCTATTATGTCCGTCCGTTTCGATTGCTATGGTTCTCGTTTTCCGATTGCATGCCTTACATACTCAAGACATTTTCCGCATCGACCCCCTCGTTTCTGGGCCGCGTTTCATGCCGCGCAGGTACTCCCAGACGAGTTGAAGTTATTGTAGAGGATGTTCCAGCGAAGATGGCAAGCTCTACTTTCCCGGAGCACCGCCAAGTCAGAGTTTGTCTGTTATGATTTCTGGATCTGTGATGATAGGCTTTTGGCAGCACGGCGTCGTGGGTGTGATATGTTGGTCTGTCCGCGGCTCCACTAGCCGATATGTCGGTTTGTGTTGTGTAGTAAATTTTGTATAATTACAGATTTTGTCAAATTTGCAAGCTTCACTATGTACTTCATGATTCTTCAGTTTAGAGATTTGAAAAAAAAAAAATTATGTGTGTAATAAGAGTCTGTGGGTTCGCTCGGCTCCGGATGTGGGGTCGGGTGCCCATCACACCCTAGTAAGGTTAGGGTGTGACAAAAAGAACAATTAAATTATATCTAATTATTATGTAAATAACTAATTATATAAATTTTCAACCACCTATAAGCTCGTGTTTGATTACATTGTATAATTAGTTATATTTATTTAATATAGACAAATAAAAAAAGGTACAATGGCTTAGTCCTTTTTAAATTTAATAATTTATTCATTATCATATAACTCATTGCCGATCTATTAGATCATAATTATTACATCATAATTTAAATGGGAAAATACAAAAATACCCCCCCCCCCAACGTATACTTGGATTAATTATAACGCACCCAACCTTTGCGCGCGACCCGTTACCCCCCCGACCTTATTTTTTCTGTATTTTTGTATCCCTTTTTGGCTGACGTGGCACAATCAAAATTTGATGCCCACAGACAAAGGAGAGTGTTGCACACTCTCTCGTGACATGCGCCTACGCCGCCACGTCGTCTTCTTCTTCTTCTTCTTTGTTTCAAGAAATCAATCAACCCATTTTCCTCCATTAACACACACACATTCAACCCATATGTGTCTTCCTAAAGATCTAACGGATAAGATTTAATCAATTAATCAAAGCATTTAACTATGGTAGACAATTATCTCTCCTCGCGTTACCTAAGATGAATTCCTTGTTTTGCTCCCAAATCTTTTAAGAAAAATCATCATCATTCATCCCCAAATTTCAAATCATTGGCAGTAGTTAATAATCTTCTTTCTTCAACTTTGTCTTCCATTTCGTCTTCAATTCTTTAGATTATTAACTACTACTGTGTTTCTTATTACATGTTGGAAAAATACCTTTTATCCTTATTTTCCCCGTCATATTTTCCAAGTTCGTTATGTTCATTCCCTTCACTTAGTTTTGCATTGAAATAATCGAACGGAAAAGATTTTAATTTAGAGATTTTGAACTCTCAAACAAGAATATAGAATTCTTTTTTAAACAAGAAAATCCACATAAGAAATCGAACCCACATAAGAAATCGAAAAGGATAAAAGCAAAAATTGAAAAAAATTGCCTCTCGTAAGAACCAAGCTACCGGTGATATAAACTTGAACTGACAAAATTCGAATGGGTTACTGTGTTTTCTGTGAAGATTAGGAAGATAAGAATTTTACAATGTGTGTGTGTTAATGGAGAAAAAAAAATGGGCTGAATGTGTGTGGGTTAATGGAGGAAGAATATGGGTTGATTGATTTCTTGAAAATTAGATTTTATAATTGATGATGAAATTGAATGTGTGTGTGTTAATGGAGGAAAATGGGTTGATTAATTTCTTGAAATGAAGAAGAAGACGACGACGATGTGGCAGTGACGTGGCACTAACGTGGCGCCAATGTGACGGAGAGTGTGCAACTGGACATCAAATTTTGATTGTGCCACATCAGTCAAAAATACAGAAAAAAATAAGGCCAGGGGGTAATAGGTCACCGGCAAAGATTGGGTGCGTCATAATTAATCCGAGTATACGTTGAGGGGGTATTTATGTATTTTCCCTAATTTAAATCAAATAGAGTATTACTTGAAGGATTCAACATAATTTAAGTAACTATTTAAATTTATTTAATTAAATTTGAATATCTTATTATATCACTTGTGGGTTGAGCGGGCACCCACTCTAACCGCACCCCCCCCCCCCCCGGTGGGCGAACCCTTACCTTGTTCAACATTCAAATTAAGCATACTAAAAGAAACAGAACTTTCTAAGAAGTCTCCATATCATATTACTATATATAATGAGGGGCAATTCAATGATTTTTGTAGTCCTTAGTTGCATCTCAACTATTTAGTTGAGCATCTTGTTAATCAAAACAAGGAATCTTTCAAATTTATCCTCGTATTGCTTTTTATTGCATGATATACCAAAGTATATTTCAAATAAATCAAAACACTTCCAAACCTTTTTGGTAATTACATGTCCCCTTAGTTCAATTTTTTGCAAGTGAAGTATATATGTACCATGACTTTTTTTTTTGTGTCATATACTTAGCCCTATTTTATTCCTTTATTACTTAGGTTGCCACTTTCAATTTGGTAAATATAAAAAAGTTTAAGACTCGTTAAAATGCTTAAAAAGTTGTGAATGATGATGATGTCATCTAAAAGAAATAACTATCTGCAAAGACAAAAACTATATAATATTAATAACTTTGAAGACCTCATTTGGTATTGAGAGAGAAGTCTTTAAATGATATTTTCACTTTATAAATTCTAAGATTATAATTAAATTTCTCTTGATCTTATCTTTTATTTTGAAAATATAAATTTAGGTATGATATTTAAACATAATTTTGTATAGCAGCAAAAAAAATCAAAATCGATCCATTAGAAAAATAAAAGTGAGGACAAATAAAATTTTTAGGTACGTTGTTGTATTGAGACATGATTTAATTGTTTAAATTTAGTTGATCCTAACTTTCTTAACGGATAGCGTAGTTATAATATTATTATTGATGAAAAAGTTTACACATTAATATTCCACTTAGACTTCACGAAAAAAAGGGGGAAAATGTTATTTTCTCACATGCATTTTTTGAAAGAAAAAGGAAAGTTTAAATTAAGAAAAATAGTTACTTTTCATATTTTAGATATATTGACTTAATTTGAATTAGGATATACTAATATCAGTATAAAGTGTCAATTTATTAAATTTTAAATTATGTCTTATTTATAAGTAAGTTCACTAATTCCTCAACAAAAGAATAAATGTAGAATGTATAGTTTGATACTTTTTTCTTGAACCGAATAGTTCATAAAACATGGTTGTTACTAATTGCGCATATGTAAACCACAAGTCCTTCTAGGAATTTTTTTTTTTTTTTTTAGATTTTGCACTAAAGTATATTACGGTATCAAAACTTTTCAAGAATTATTATATTAAGATCTCTGAAAATAAAAGAAAAAGAACTTTACATTTTTTTCAATTTGCTTAATTAAGTTAGGGGAAGGAGGAGAATAAAACTAGAAAGGATGTAACGTACTCCTAAGTGGGCAGCCTCCTTAATCCCATCTTTGCATTTATTTTTAATAACTTTTAACTTTTTAACAATTTTGTAACTGGTGTAGTTTAATTTTGTTATTTATCTTTTCTAACTCTTAAACCATTTTTAGTTTAGCTAAACATCAATTTTTACGGTAATATGAGATCTTTTTAAGAAAATAAAGCAAAAATCTGTGATGAGAAATAATTTTGTTGCCAATTCTATGCATACATGCGTTTCACTAATCAAATCTAACTAAAGTATGTTGTAACCTACCTCAATGCGGAGCTGGTGCCACGAACAATAAAACGTGAGCCTTCCCCTTCCGAGGAGCTTCCGAATAATCGAAGTGTAGTCAATATCGTAATCTAAGTTAGAAAATGAGACTAACTATACCCATATTTCAATAGACATATTTGAATCGAAGATTAGACTTTAAAAGAGGAAATCGGGCCCACAAGGGTAAAATGGGGATTTCAAAATTAAAAACGGTAACCCAATGTTCAAGAAGCTCAGTACAATTCCCCAATTGCTAAATAAACTCAATTAATCATCAATTTAAACATAAGATCAAAAAAACCCAATTTAGGATAAAACCCTAGCTTCCCATAATCAATTTCTTAAACAGAATAGAGATTCAAGCTTCCCATAATCTACTAATTCACAAGGTCCCATGTTTATAATACAAGACTCACCAAATAAACCCATATTCATAGCTTAAGATTCAAACCTTAACATTGGGTTTGTTAACCCATCTTCCCCAACTAATCCCATTAATTTCGTCATAGATTCTAACTTAAAAAGTAAATAAACATAACTTAAGGTCAAGAGAACTTACTCAGAGACGATTCAACTCTAAAGCTCCTCAAATCACCTCCAAAACTCTTTAGGGTTTCAACTTTGTGAATGGGGGTTCGAAATAGGAAATAAAAAGCTTTCTGGTTCAGCGATCTTCGCTCCCCGTTACGCTTCCGCATACGCGATCCCGCCTCGGGCCGACCGCTAAGGCGGACCTCATTAAATGACACAAGAATCGCGTCTGGCGGCCAAGTCCCGCTCGGGCGGGGACCGCAGAGAGGCGAAACACCCCCGCGGAGGCAAGACATCGTAAAATATAGTTTTCACCACGTTTCAACCAAAAATCCCGACATCCATCCGAGACCTCCCGATACAACCGGACATACAACCATATGCAAAAACATGCTACAAACTCACCCGCGCACCCGAAATTTCCAAAAGAGGTAATACTGACCCGGTCACCCCCGAACCCCCAAAATAAGGTTTCCATCCAATAGCCTAAAACACCCCCGAGTGCCTCAGGAACCGAACAAACCGTCCTAACAAGTCATATCAACCATCTGGATCTAATGGAACCAACGAAACTCACAAAAGAATACAAATACCCAAAAATCAACTATTGGTCAACACTCTTTCACTTATTCAACATAAGGACTTCAAAACTCCTCAAACCAATCCCGATCACCTTGGGAACCGCGCTACCTATCCCCACGAGTCAAACACGCTCTAACGAAGCTAGGGGAAAAGTCAATAGCGGAAAAAGGATAAAAAAAACACAATAACGACCAAACGGGTCGTTACACCAGCTTTAATAGACATAACACATATAATTTATTTGTTTTTATGATCTAAATATTATAAAAGTTTTTTATAATCCGTATAAAAATTAAGAACAACTTATTTAACCAACAACTTTAGTTAAGTTATGAGGTATTTTACACCTTGTGTGCTATGATTAGATACTTCATTTTAGAGAGCTTTACAAAAATTGATGAAGTTTCCGGGTATTTGAACAGTGTGTACCAAAATTGTGTCTATCCAGTGACCATCATAACTTGTTAATAATGTATGGGCAGAACTTATAAATAGTTTACAACGAAGTTATGCCTCTCCTTTATAAAGTTAGGGAATTTGGCGCAGTATATCATCTTAGACAAGCAATTGGCATAAAATAGCCAAGTTTTAAAAAGTTGGCATGCGAATGACCCATTCACACATTTTAGGCCATTT